>NC_134904.1:3396099-3398599 GCF_041734735.1 Babylonia areolata | reverse complement strand
ATTAAATTAAAAAAATAAAAATAAAAAAATAAGCAGGCTTCAGAGCATGCAGACTGATCCATGTATGCTACACTACATTTGCTTAAAAAAAAAAAAAAAAAAAAAAAGAAGAAAAGGAAAAGGAACAGAGATGCCTGACCTATGTATAAACCCAACCATCTTGTCAGGGCCTTGAGTTACATGTAACGGAGAAATACAACATCATTTTGGCACTGTTCCCCATCATTTGTATTTGTATATTTGTATTTCTTCTTGTCACAACAGATTTCGTGGAGCTTCTTCAGAGTGACCTTACTGTGACCAGAGGTTACCTTGACTCAGTTCAGGACTGTTTAGTTTTACGGATGTTTTGTGTGAGAGCATGTAGTCTTATCATCTTGTCTGCCATTTTAATGCCATCTTGAAGTGTTGGAAGGGTTTGGGTGGACAGGTGAAGTGGGGGGGAAAACAGCAGTATCATCACTCATCAGCATTCAGAGCTGTGTGTGTGTGTGTGTTTGTGTGTTACCTTGTGTGTTTGTGTATGATGGTGGTGGTGGAGGTGGTTGGGTGAATATGGAATGGATACATCTCATGAAAATCACATCAGTTTGTAAACGTTTATGACATGAAGGGGTTTCAGGCACTTTAACGGAGGAAGGTGGCAGAATGGTTAAGACGCTCAGCTGCCAATACAGAGAGTCCGTGAGGGTGTGGGTTCGAATCCCGCTCTCGCCCTTTCTCCCAAGTTTGACTGGAAAATCAAACTGAGCGTCTACATCTGCCTGCACATGGGTATGACCTGGGAGATCAGAAAAAAATCTCCACCTTTAATCAGAATTAACCCACCACGCACCGCAGTGACCAGCACTCGAACCTTGGACCCTCAGATTGAAAGTCCAATGCTTTAATCATCCAGTTAACCCATTCAACCCTGGGAAGTTTGCAGCTTCAGCTGGCTTCCAGGCCATATTGATGCAGGGGGGGGTGGGGGGGGGGGGGACGCAGAAAATATACTGTGCAAGATTTCAGCAATGTGTGAAACTTGAATTGGAAGCTCTTGGCGTCTTGCTGCTGTCCCCCCCCCCCCCCCCACCCCCCCCTCATCGGGAGCAGGTTTTGGGAAGAAGTGTTTTAAAAAAGAAAAGAAAAAAAATCAGAAAATGATTTTGATTCTGTTTTCTTTAGAACAAAAATGAAACAAAACGTCACCAACAAAAAACCCTAACAAAACAATGTGTAATAAGTTGTGAGTGAACTGTGTTGTGTTATGACCGTATCACCTCCACCCTCCCCACTTTCCCCCTATCTCAACCACCCTCTCTGTCCGTGTGAACCAGCTGCACTTCATATGAACACTCTACACACACACACACACACACACACAAACCACACCTCACATCGACATAAGGGGTCACTAGTAATGTGCGCACACACACACACACACACACACACACACACACTGTCTGTCAGTTGGTCTGTCTGTCTATCTATATCTCTCTCTCCCCTCCCACTCTCTCTTTCTTTCTTTTACTGTCTTACACTTAGACCGCCCACCCCCACCCTGCTTTGTTGTTGTTGTTGTTGTTAATTTGAGTCTTTAACCAGTGACACCATATCATTATTTGTTAGTACAAAGGAGCCAGACATTGTTATATAATGCCTGGAGCAGTGTGGACAAGCATTGTCTTGTCTGTTGCTCTCACCCCCGGTGACCCCACCCCCCCACCCCCTTACCCAACCCCTCACCCCACCCCAACTACCCCTACCTTGCCCCCACCCCACCCAACCTGTCCACAGTGACTGGGTGGTGTTGGCAGTGTTGAAAGTTCATTGGTAAATTTTGTTTTTCTCCAGGGGGGTGGGTTGCTGTAGCGTCATGTCTCCATTGTTTTGAAGAGTGGTGACTGACGATATAATTATTGTATCATACGCCCTGTTTTGTGGTCCACGATCCATAGGCTGTTTTTAAGCCAGATGGAGCTCTTCCTTTTTTTGAGTTTTCAGCGCACACAGTTCTTTGGTTCCAACAAATACGCTGTTTCCAGGCGGAGAGAGAAAGTGATCATTCGGATATTATGTAAGTACTGGTACCTCCTTCAGCAACCGTCCACTGTGTGTGTTTTAGGTTTTGTTCTTAGAAGTGTTTGACGAATTGGCAGACATCACATGCCAGCTGTTATTTTCTGTAGTCATTGTCACAGCTGTACCAGCTAGGGGAGAGGGAGCTGGACAGGACTGCACAAGACTCGGGCAGCAGTAGAGATCTGTGGGTGGCAAAGAACAGACAGGAGCGGAGATCTCTAGGTGGCAAAGAATAGACAGGCAGGAGTGGAGATATCTTGGTGGGTGTGGTGGCAAAGAATAGACAGGCAGGAGCGGAGATATCTAGGTGGGGTGGCAAAGAATAGACAGCAGGAGTGGAGATATCTTGGTGGGTGGGGTGGCAAAGAATAGACAGGCAGGAGCGGAGATATCTAGGTGGGGTGGCAAAGAATAGACAGGCAGCAGTGGAGAATTC
>NC_134904.1:3388599-3391099 GCF_041734735.1 Babylonia areolata | reverse complement strand
AGAAACCCATATTACTGTACACTGTAGCAAAATAAAAGACATCCCTATTACTGTACACTGTAGCAAAATAAAAGACATCCCTATTACTGTACACTGTAGCAAAATAAAAGATACCCATATTACTGTACACTGTAGCAAAATAAAAGACACCCATATTACTGTACACTGTAGCAAAATAAAAGACACCCATATTACTGTACACTGTAGCAAAATAAAAGATACCCATATTACTGTACACTGTAGCAAAATAAAAGACACCCATATTACTGTACACTGTAGCAAAATAAAAGACACCCATATTACTGTACACTGTAGCAAAATAAAAGACATCCCTATTACTGTTCACTGTAGCAAAATAAAAGACACCCATATTACTGTACACTGTAGCAAAATAAAAGACACCCATATTACTGTACACTGTAGCAAAATAAAAGATACCCATATTACTGTATACTGTAGCAAAATAAAAGATACACATATTACTGTACACTGTAGCAAAATAAAAGACACCCATATTACTGTACACTGTAGCAAAATAAAAGACACCCCTATTACTGTACACTGTAGCAAAATAAAAGACACCCCTATTACTGTACACTGTAGCAAAATAAAAGACACCCCTATTACTGTACACTGTAGCAAAATAAAAGACATCCCTATTACTGTACACTGTAGCAAAATAAAAGACACCCCTATTACTGTACACTGTAACAAAATAAAAGACACCCCTATTACTGTACACTGTAGCAAAATAAAAGACACCCCTATTACTGTACACTGTAGCAAAATAAAAGACACCCATATTACTGTACACTGTAGCAAAATAAAAGACACCCCTATTACTGTACACTGTAACAAAATAAAAGACACCCCTATTACTGTACACTGTAGCAAAATAAAAGACACCCCTATTACTGTACACTGTAGCAAAATAAAAGACATCCCTATTACTGTACACTGTAGCAAAATAAAAGACACCCCTATTACTGTACACTGTAGCAAAATAAAAGACACCCCTATTACTGTTCACTGTAGCAAAATAAAAGACACCCATATTACTGTTCACTGTAGCAAAATAAAAGACACCCCTATTACTGTTCACTGTAGCAAAATAAAAGACACCCATATTACTGTACACTGTAGCAAAATAAAAGACACCCCTATTACTGTACACTGTAGCAAAATAAAAGACACCCCTATTACTGTACACTGTAGCAAAATAAAAGACATCCCTATTACTGTACACTGTAGCAAAATAAAAGACACCCCTATTACTGTACACTGTAACAAAATAAAAGACACCCCTATTACTGTACACTGTAGCAAAATAAAAGACACCCCTATTACTGTACACTGTAGCAAAATAAAAGATACCCATATTACTGTACACTGTAGCAAAATAAAAGACATCCCTATTACTGTACACTGTAGCAAAATAAAAGACACCCCTATTACTGTACACTGTAACAAAATAAAAGACACCCCAATTACTGTACACTGTAGCAAAATAAAAGACACCCATATTACTGTACACTGTAGCAAAATAAAAGACATCCCTATTACTGTACTCTGTAGCAAAATAAAAGACACCCATATTACTGTACACTGTAGCAAAACAAAAGACATCCCTATTACTGTACACTGTAGCAAAATAAAAGACATCCCTATTACTGTACACTGTAGCAAAATAAAAGACACCCATATTACTGTACACTGTAGCAAAATAAAAGACATCCCTATTACTGTACACTGTAGCAAAATAAAAGACACCCATATTACTGTACACTGTAGCAAAATAAAAGACACCCATATTACTGTACACTGTAGCAAAATAAAAGACACCCATATTACTGTACACTGTAGCAAAATAAAAGACATCCCTATTACTGTACACTGTAGCAAAATAAAAGACATCCCTATTACTGTACACTGTAGCAAAATAAAAGACACCCATATTACTGTACACTGTAGCAAAATAAAAGACATCCCTATTACTGTTGGCGAAGGGTCTCCTCTTGTGTCTCTACAGTGGATTGCCACACACACACATATATATATTTTTTTTTTTTTCTCCTTTCTGTCAGCATGTTTATTTGTTTTTACTGTCAAACTGGAGTTTTCTACAGAAAATTTTGAGTACTGGA
The DNA here is from genome assembly GCF_041734735.1 of Babylonia areolata. NCBI lineage: Eukaryota > Metazoa > Mollusca > Gastropoda > Neogastropoda > Buccinidae > Babylonia > Babylonia areolata. The sequence goes on along the minus strand of NC_134904.1, from coordinate 3,388,955 downwards.
CAACTCTTTTGTTGTTGAGGATTTTTATTTTATTTTTTTAATGTTTTTTTTACATGCATTAAAAGCATGCTCAGCACGGCACCTCGGTTTTTTCCTTCTTATCTAAATGATTAGTACACAGACCAGACGGGTACAATAGCCGGGTGGTTAAAGCGTTGGACTTTCAGTCTGAGGGTCCCGGGTTCGAATCACGGTGACGGCGCCTGGTGGGTAAAGGGTGGAGATTTTTACGATCTCCCAGGTCAGCATATGTGCAGACCTGCTAGTGCCTGAACCCCCTTCGCGTGTATATGCAAGCAGGAGATCAAATACACACGTTAAAGATCCTGTAATCCATGTCAGCGTTCGGTGGGTTA
>NC_134904.1:3378599-3383599 GCF_041734735.1 Babylonia areolata | reverse complement strand
AGTGAATCTGTATTGTATTGTATTGCTCTTTTTTTGCCACAACAGATTTTTTTTTTTTTTTTTGATGAACGAAATTTTATTTGATATTACATTCACTTTGTTTATACATTTTATCCTTTTTTTTTTTTTTTTTAATGAACCTTTTTTAATTTTATTTCAGACAACGAAACCGAACATTGACACACGACCAGAAAAAACACAACAAACCCCCCCCCCCCAACAAAATGGATAATCATCATCATTTCCTTACACTGAGTATATCATTCAATTATCCATACAAATACATACAAACTCACAAACATGCACACATACGTACATACGTACACATATAACCACAAACACACACTGCCACAAGCACACAAATCCACAGACATGCACACAAAACATATCGGTACCTGTATACACGCACATTCATCCACCGATGTCTGCATGTAATGTATACATTAAACGTCATAGAACACAGCACCCATACCTCATAGCATGTTCAAATAATCAGTGCTGTCCTTTGTCACAACAGATTTCTCTGTGTGAAATTCGGGCTGCTCTCCCTGTGGAGACCATGTTACTACACTCAGCACCACCCCTGGCATTTTTTGTATTTTTTTCTGCCTGCAGTTTTATTTGATTTCCTATCGAAGTGGATTTTTCTACAGATTTTTTGCCAGTGACAAACCTTTTGCTGCCATGGGTTCTTTTACGTATACTGAGTGCATGTTCGGTTTATCTGAATGACTAGCATCCAGACCACCACTCAAGGTCTAGTGGAGGGGGTGGGAGGGGGGGGGGGAGAAAATACTGGCGATTATGGCGATTCGAACCAGTGCGCTCAGATTCTCTCGCTTGTTAGGTGGAGACGCGTTACCTGTAGGACCAACACTTCACTTGACTCCTGACGTAGGGCGGACTGAAAAACTGTGTTCCAGAGGCCAGAGGCGTTGAGACGTGCACACGATGGCGGAGGAAGAAGTGATGGGGGAGGGGGAGGACATGGGGTACATGACTTTCTCCCTGCTGGACTTCTTCATTCTGTCCCTTGCCCTGGGCTTCGCCCTCTACTGGTTCTTCCTGCGCGGCAAGAAGCAGGACACACCGGAGTTCAAGAGACTGAACGTCGTGTGAGTGGAGTTGTTGTGTTTTGTGTGTGTGTGGGTGTGTGTGTGCGTTCGTTTCGGTGAGGACACGGTCAGAAGTGTTGGCAGACTGATGGGTGTGTGTGTTTGTGTGTTTGTGTATCTGTGTGTGTGAGTGTGTGTCTGTATGTGTGTGTGTGTTTGTGAGTGTGTGTTTGTGTGTGTGTGTTTGTGTGTGAGTGTGCGTGTGAGTGTGTGTGAGTGTGTGTGTGTGTGTGTGTGTGTGTGTGATGTATATATGTATGTAAAATGTATGTGTATGTATGCATGTAGAATGTAAAATGTACGTGTGTATGTGTGTGTATGCTTGTGTTTGTGCGCGCACGCGTGCGTGCGCGTGTGTGTGTGTGTGTACGTATGTATGTGTGTATGTATGTATGTTGTATGTATGTATGTGTGTGTGAGAGAGTGTGTGTGTGTGGTGTTTGTGTGTGTGTGCAAGTGTGTATGTATGTGTTTGTATGTATGTATGTATGTATGTATGTATGTATGTTGTATGTATGTATGTTGTGTGTATGTATGTATATGTATGTATACGTATGTATGTTGTATGTATGTATGTATGCATAATTGTCGTGTCTCACTAAGAACTTCAGGACAGCAGGGTAGGCAGGTGCTGTCTGACTGTCTGGGCTGGTGCCTGTTTAATATAGATAAATACGTTTATGAAAGTACAGGTAAGTATGAATTTTGTTAGGGACTGTTTGATATATAGTTTTAAATGGTGTGCATATGAATTTTGTAAGAGCGTGTTCAATATGCTATAAAACTTTATATCCATTGAAACATGTGGCTCAGTGCTTGTTGAAGAGAGAGAGAGAGGAGGGAAAGAGAGAGAGAGATGAGGATGATGATGATGTTTTATTGAAGAAACACATAAGGTTCATTTCAATGGGAAATTGGGGTATAGGTCGTTCAGCGTTAAAAAAGAAAGAAATCATTTTCAAGTAGACAGACATTGTCGTGAAGCATAGCAAAGGACAATTCCCATTAACATCACGAGTATCAGAATGGAATGCTGCGATGCATCTTGGAAGCCAACTTCAGCGTGTACGCTCTGAACGCAATTGAAAAACTCTATACAGAAAGCGAGAAAGCTTTGACACGGTCTCGTCGTCATCCGCTCCCATCAGTGCAGGCAAATTATGAGTCTCGGACTCAACTGGAAAGAACTTGTTGAGTAAAGCTACATAAGCTGAACAGACAAACAAAACATGGTTTTCATCTTCGATTCCAAGCTTACACATTGGGCGTAGTATCTGCTGAGGGGATAAATCTGCTCGGTACCGAAACCTATGAGAGTTAACAGGTGAAAAGCCAAATCTGAATTGAGCATATGCAATCTTGTGACAGCGTAACTGTTTACAGTCCGCATGTGGCTCAACCTTGGAATATCCCTTTGAACTGGGCATAAAATTCAAAGCGTTGGCTAGTCTGTATCCCTTCTTCCCATTTCCGTAAGAAACGACTGACCAGTCTCTCTCTCAAGGTACTCACGAAGACACGTGTGTTACCTACGCCTTGCTGCTGCTACGCTTCAAAGAGGCCGTTGTCCCACAAAAGGTTCTTGAGGTGAAACACCCAAGATTTCTTGCCTGATTGACTCATAGCACGTGACAGTAAATAGGCCTTGTGAGGGAGTCGCTCTGGTGACACAGTGATCAAGCGAAGCCAGTACTTAACAAATCTCACTGCTCCATAGATCATCTTGTTAGGAGTTTGCTGGCCAACACCTCTTTATGTACATGCAAATAAGTGCACCTTTTCCAGACAACTATACTGTTGAAATCCCCATATTTCAGCACCATACATCAATATTGGCAAAATCTGATAATCAAAAATCTTGAAAAAGACAGTGACTGGCACATCCCCCAGTCTGAAAAGACATCTTAAGATACGTGCCGTCCTAATCTTTGCTTTAGCTGCTAGCTCACTGGTCGCTTGAGCAAGTCTGGTAGTGAAAATCAGCCCTGAATATTTGTAACTATTTACCACCTCGATGGGGTCACCACCATACTTCCACTGCTCACACTCGGCCAGGAATCCTCCTCTGCAAAAAACAAAAACTTTCGTTTTGCATAGATTTAATTCCATGTCAAAATTGTCAGCCAAACTTTTCAAAATGTTTATCTGGTTTTGTGATCCAGCAGCTGAGTAAGAGGTCAGGCCTGCATCATCTGCAGACAAAATTGATAATTTTAGCCCGATATCCCAATCAAACCATATAATTATGTGACCTGGTTCAAGATTAAATTTGACAAAAAACAAGAACGCCAGAGAATCGACAGACGGACAGAAAATAGGAAAAAACTTAGCCGTATGGAGAGCACAGGAACAGGAGTCATAATGGCTGCCGGAAAAAGAGGGCGCTAGCCAGCGGGATAAAGGGGAGGTTACCTACTTCCGGGAGGTTATCGGCCGTAGTTTCGTTTTCTCCGCATAGGTGGATAGTAGTTTGCACAGGCAGGAATGTCAGACCCCTGCCGGAGTCTGCACTAGTTGGGTCACAGTAAGTATGTTATTTAAACGTAATTTTAGATAGAAAATTTCCCCAAATCTCCACAATATCTGGTGAAAGCTGGACAGCATGTTTACCAATTCTTGCAATTTCAAGGGCCAGTTCATTAATTAAGAAAGAAAATAAAATAGTTAAAAGCACACATCCCTGTCTTACCCCAATGGGACACTTGAAAAATTCGGTGACACTGTCTGGGCATCGCACACAAGAACGCACAGGCTTGTAGATGCTGGTCAAAATGCGAATCATTTTCCCACCAACACCTGCCTGACGTAGAGTCTTCCACAATGTTGCTCTGTTTACATGGTCAGAAGCTTTCTTAAAATCCACAAAACAAACATAGACTTTTCCTGACATTTTCAACAAATATTTCTGGACAACTGTATACAAAACATAAACGTTATCAACAGTAGAATAACCTGCACGAAAACCGCCCTGCACCTCATCAATCTTTTGGTTGCTGTCAGCCCAGCTAGATAAACGTTTATTCAAAATATGAGAAAACACCTTTCCCAAAATGCTCACGAGCAAAACTCCACGGTAATTATCTGGGTTATCTGGATCAGCCCCTTTGTGAACTGGCACAATAATGACATCTGACCAAGCCCTTGGGTAAGTTCCAGAGTCAAAAATATGGTTAAACAACTGGACAGTGAATGGGAGTGCACAAGTTACAGAGTTTTTCAACATGCCCGCAAGTACACCATCAGGCCCCAGGGATTTATTCAGATTTAAAGCATTTATTGCTGACAGGACTTCCTGTGTACTGATTGGTTTGTCGAGCCATTCCACACTGGGGGGTCCGGCAGACTTTCATCAACAGGATGGTGGTCCTGTTCCCAGTCTGTTAGATTAAAGACCGATTTGAAATGGTTAAACCACTGTTCACTACTAATGCTGGGCTGACTCTGCGATGAGTGGCAAATTGATTTCACTTCACTCCAAACCATTTTACAGTCTGTAGCCTTTGCCTCCAAACTGGCAGTCTTGTTTTGTTTGAACAGCAACCTCTTTGTTTTCATCGTAAATCTATATTCTTTTCAACACTGAACAAACTGTGATCTATGTGCAGCTCTAGAACGCACACTTTTTGATCTTCTAAATGATCTATACCACTTCCATGTATTTCTTCTATCCATTCTACATTCTGCATCAAACCATTTGCTCTGCCTCAGCCCAGTGAAGATTTTGGTGACCATGCAAGCTGCTGCCTGGGGCAGGCCAGTGCACAGTCAACAGCCGTGTCCACAGAGTCATACAAGAGTACAGTGGCTTCTGCCTCGGCAGATTCAAACTGTGTACTGTTTATGGCTTCACAAAAAAAGAAGGCTCTTTTGCTTTGTCCCACCATA
>NC_134904.1:3366099-3373599 GCF_041734735.1 Babylonia areolata | reverse complement strand
GGTTTGCATTTGAGGCGAACTATAGGTCAACCACAGAGCTAAACGACCTCCTGCTCAGCTTTCTCAGCTTTGCTGGCTGCATCTAGCTCTTCAACTACCCCCACAACCCCTCCTCCTCCTCTGCAAATTGTCATTCTGACAGTCAGTCAGGCCAAGCAAACCACCGGACATGATTTTGCTGCACCTTGCGCTCAATTCATTGTTGTCAGTGGCTTGTAAAACGTTTGCTCAGTTCATTGTTTGTCAGTGGCTTGTAAAACCTTTGCTCAATTCTTGTTTGTCAGTGGCTTGTAAAACCTTTGCTCAGTTCATTGTTTTGTCAGTGGCTTGTAAAACCTTTGCTCAATTCATTGTTTGCCAGTGGCTTGTAAAACCTTTGCTCAATTCAGTGTTTGTCAGTGGCTTGTAAAACCTTTGCTCAATTCATTGATGTCAGTGGCTTGTAAAACCTTTGCTCAATTCATTGATGTCAGTGGCTTGTAAAACCTTTGCTCAATTCATTGTATGTCAGTGGCTTGTAAAACCTTTGCTCAATTCATTGTTGTCAGTGGCTTGTAAACCTTTGCTCAATTCATTGATGTCAGTGGCTTGTAAAACCTTTGCTCAATTCATTGTTTGCCAGTGGCTTGTAAAACCTTTGCTCAATTCATTGTTTGCCAGTGGCTTGTAAAACCTTTGCTCAATTCATTGTTTGCCAGTGGCTTGTAAAACCTTTGCTCAATTCATTGTTTGTCAGTGGCTTGTAAAACCTTTGCTCAATTCATTGTTTGCCAGTGGCTTGTAAAACCTTTGCTCAATTCATTGTTTGTCAGTGGCTTGTAAAACCTTTGCTCAGTTCATTGTATGTCAGTGGCTTGTAAAACCTTTGCTCAGTTCATTGATGTCAGTGGCTTGTAAAACCTTTGCTCAATTCATTGTTGCCAGTGGCTTGTAAAACCTTTGCTCAATTCATTGATGTCAGTGGCTTGTAAAACCTTTGCTCAATTCATTGTATGTCAGTGGCTTGTAAAACCTTTGCTCAATTCATTGTTGCCAGTGGCTTGTAAACCTTTGCTCATTCATTGTTGCCAGTGGCTTGTAAAACGTTTGCTCAGTTCATTGTTTGTCAGTGGCTTGTAAAACGTTTGCTCAATTCATTGTTGTCAGTGGTTTGTAAAACCTTTGCTCAATTCATTGTTTGTCAGTGGCTTGTAAAACCTTTGCTCAATTCATTGTTGCCAGTGGCTTGTAAAACCTTTGCTCAATTCATTGTTTGTCAGTGGCTTGTAAAACCTTTGCTCAATTCATTGTTGCCAGTGGCTTGTAAAACCTTTGCTCAATTCATTGTTTGTCAGTGGCTTGTAAAACCTTTGCTCAATTCATTGATGTCAGTGGCTTGTAAAACCTTTGCTCAGTTCATTGTATGTCAGTGGCTTGTAAAACGTTTGCTCAGTTCATTGATGTCAGTGGCTTGTAAAACCTTTGCTCAATTCATTGTTTGTCAGTGGCTTGTAAAACCTTTGCTCAATTCATTGTTGCCAGTGGCTTGTAAAACCTTTGCTCAATTCATTGATGTCAGTGGCTTGTAAAACCTTTGCTCAATTCATTGTTGCCAGTGGCTTGTAAAACCTTTGCTCAATTCATTGTATGTCAGTGGCTTGTAAAACCTTTGCTCAATTCATTGATGTCAGTGGCTTGTAAAACCTTTGCTCAGTTCATTGTATGTCAGTGGCGTGTAAAACGTTTGCCTCAGTTCATTGATGTCAGTGGCTTGTAAAACCTTTGCTCAATTCATTGTTTGCTCAGTGGCTTGTAAAACCTTTTGCTCATTTCATTGTTGCCAGTGGCTTGTAAAACCTTTGCTCAATTCATTGATGTCAGTGGCTTGTAAAAACCTTTGCTCAATTCATTGTTGTCAGTGGCTTGTAAAACCTTTGCTCAATTCATTGTATGTCAGTGGCTTGTAAAACCTTTGGCTGAATTCATTGATGTCAGTGGCCTTGTAAAACCTTTGCTACAGTTCATTGTATGTCAGTGGCTTGTAAAACGTTTCCGTCAGTTCATTGATGTCAGTGGCTTGGAAAACCTTTGTAATTCATGTGGGTTGTCAGTGGTTGTAAATTTGCTCGAGTTTTGTTGCGTGGCTGTAAACTTGGTAATATGATGTAGTGGCTGTAACCTTTGCTCAATTCATTGTTGTCAGTGGGGGTAAAACCTTTGGTCAATTCTTGTATGTTCAGTGGTTTTTTGCTCAGATTAACTTGTGCCAGGCTTGAACTTTGTACATATCATGATGATGCGTGGCTATGTAAAAACCTTTTTCATTGTCATGATGTTGGCTTGTAATTTTGCTAGTTCGTGTTGTCAGTGGTTGTAAACTTTGCTCATATTATTGTTCAGTCTTTGTCACAAACCATTTCTCAGTTACATGTTATGCATGCTTGTAAAATAGCTCAATTCATTTTCAGTGCTTTAAGTTAAAAGCCTTTGCTAATTCATTGTTTGTCCACCCTGAATACTCTCAATCAGCCACCTCAACACACCTTGCTCAATTCAGCCATGCCTCAAACTTTCCCAATTCATTTCATCTCACTTTCAACCATCTCAAATTCATTGATCAGTGGCCACGTACACCTTTGCTCAGGGGGGGTTTGGGGTGTGGCTGTTCAAACTTTGCTCAATCATCCTTTGTCAGTGGCGTGCTTTTTCTCAATCATCTTATGTCAGTGCTTTCACCACACCCTTCTGCTCATCAACCTTGCACTTGAAAACCTTTGCCCAATCCCCCCTTCGTTATTCTCTCTCTCCCTTCCTTGAATAAGTGGATGGTTTGCATTTGAGGCGAACTATAGGTCAACCACAGAGCTAAACGACCTCCTGCTCAGCTTTCTCAGCTTTGCTGGCTGCATCTAGCTCTTCAACTACCCCCACAACCCCTCCTCCTCCTCTGCAAATTGTCATTCTGACAGTCAGTCACGCCAAGCAAACCACCGGACATGATTTTGCTGCACCTCACGCTCAATTCATTGTTTGTCAGTGGCTTGTAAAACCTTTGCTCAATTCATTGTTGTCAGTGGCTTGTAAAACCTTTGCTCAATTCATTGTTGTCAGTGGCTTGTAAAACCTTTGCTCAATTCATTGTTGCCAGTGGCTTGTAAAACCTTTGCTCAGTTCATTGTTTGTCAGTGGCTTGTAAAACCTTTGCTCAATTCATTGTTGTCAGTGGCTTGTAAAACCTTTGCTCAATTCATTGTTTGTCAGTGGCTTGTAAAACCTTTGCTCAATTCATTGTTGCCAGTGGCTTGTAAAACCTTTGCTCAATTCATTGTTGTCAGTGGCTTGTAAAACCTTTGCTCAATTCATTGTATGTCAGTGGCTTGTAAAACCTTTGCTCAATTCATTGTATGTCAGTGGCTTGTAAAACCTTTGCTCAATTCATTGTTGCCAGTGGCTTGTAAAACCTTTGCTCAATTCATTGTTTGTCAGTGGCTTGTAAAACCTTTGCTCAATTCATTGTTGCCAGTGGCTTGTAAAACCTTTGCTCAGTTCATTGTTGTCAGTGGCTTGTAAAACCTTTGCTCAATTCATTGTTGCCAGTGGCTTGTAAAACCTTTGCTCAATTCATTGTTTGTCAGTGGCTTGTAAAACCTTTGCTCAATTCATTGTTGCCAGTGGCTTGTAAAACCTTTGCTCAATTCATTGATGTCAGTGGCTTGTAAAACCTTTGCTCAATTCATTGTATGTCAGTGGCTTGTAAAACCTTTGCTCAATTCATTGTTTGTCAGTGGCTTGTAAAACCTTTGCTCAATTCATTGTTGCCAGTGGCTTGTAAAACCTTTGCTCAGTTCATTGATGTCAGTGGCTTGTAAAACCTTTGCTCAATTCATTGATGTCAGTGGCTTGTAAAACCTTTGCTCAATTCATTGATGTCAGTGGCTTGTAAAACCTTTGCTCAGTTCATTGTATGTCAGTGGCTTGTAAAACCTTTGCTCAATTCATTGATGTCAGTGGCTTGTAAAACCTTTGCTCAGTTCATTGTTGCCAGTGGCTTGTAAAACCTTTGCTCAGTTCATTGATGTCAGTGGTTTGTAAAACCTTTGCTCAATTCATTGTTGCCAGTGGCTTGTAAAACCTTTGCTCAATTCATTGTTTGTCAGTGGCTTGTAAAACCTTTGCTCAATTCATTGTTTGTCAGTGGCTTGTAAAACCTTTGCTCAATTCATTGTTTGTCAGTGGCTTGTAAAACCTTTGCTCAATTCATTGTTGCCAGTGGCTTGTAAAACCTTTGCTCAATTCATTGTTTGTCAGTGGCTTGTAAAACCTTTGCTCAATTCATTGTTGCCAGTGGCTTGTAAAACCTTTGCTCAATTCATTGATGTCAGTGGCTTGTAAAACCTTTGCTCAATTCATTGATGTCAGTGGCTTGTAAAACCTTGGCTCAATTCATTGTTTGTCAGTGGCTTGTAAAACCTTGGCTCAATTCATTGTTTGTCAGTGGCTTGTAAAACCTTTGCTCAATTCATTGATGTCAGTGGCTTGTAAACCCTTTGCTCAGTTCATTGTTGCCAGTGGCTTGTAAAACCTTTGCTCAATTCATTGATGTCAGTGGCTTGTAAAACCTTTGCTCAGTTCATTGTTGTCAGTGGCTTGTAAAACCTTTGCCCAATTCATTGTTGCCAGTGGCTTGTAAAACCTTTGCTCAGTTCATTGTTTGTCAGTGGCTTGTAAAACGTTTGCTCAATTCATTGTATGTCAGTGGCTTGTAAAACCTTTGCTCAATTCATTGTTGTCAGTGGCTTGTAAAACCTTTGCTCAATTCATTGTATGTCAGTGGCTTGTAAAACCTTTGCTCAATTCATTGTTGTCAGTGGCTTGTAAAACCTTTGCTCAATTCATTGTATGTCAGTGGCTTGTAAAACCTTTGCTCAATTCATTGTTGCCAGTGGCTTGTAAAACCTTGGCAACACCTGCTGTAAGACACTGCTGTCCAAGCCACTTAGTTAAGGTTGCCGTTCGTTTATCCGCCATTTTGAAACCATTGTGAGGGGGTATTGACAATGATATCCAGACGTTATCATACAGACCATGATTGGCTGTTGCTTTTCGTGGATAATTAAAACAGACATGTCATGGTTTCTGACTGGCGACGATTAGGACACATCAACTTTAGAATAGAACTGTAAAAAAAAATCCTGAAATGATGCTGGCATGTATCTATATCTATCTATCTATCTATCTATATATATATATATATATATATATACTATTCTGGGTCAATCCACAACTGAATGGTATGATTGGCCAGCCTGTCATGTATGGCCACACACGCTGACAAAGTCACTGACCAGTCGTCTGCTCACATGCCAGCCTGTTAGCAAAGCGGGTTCTTCTCAAAATGTTATGGAGCGAACAAGGCAGCGAAGGCATCGTTTTAGTGTTGCCGAAGTACTTGAAATGCTACAAACTGAAGGGTCAGACATTGAAGAGGTGGATGATGACAAAGAAGAAAGTGAATTTAAGTGCAGAAAGCGAGTATGGGTATGGTGATTCGGGGTGAAAAATTGGCATTATTTTCTACATAATGGCAAAACTAAAAATAAGATGAGAAATTTTATTTTATATATATATATATATATATATATATATATATATATATATATATGTATGTATGTATATAAACACGAAATAAACCAGTTCTGACAGTTTCATTTTCTTACTCTGTATTTTGTATTTTTTGTAATTTTTTTTTCTAAACCCTTACAAATGGACTGTCTGTGGGGAAAAGCAAGGGAGAAAACTTGGAAAGGAGGAAAAGGAGGAAAGAGAGGTTGGGGCCCCGCCCTCCTCACAGTGCTGAACCCTTGACACAGTGGGGGATGTGAATTCTTCTTCTTCTTCTGCGTTCGTGGGCTGCAACTCCCACATTCACTCGTATGCACACGAGTGGGCTTTTACGTGTATGACCGTTTTTACCCCGCCATATAGGATCCATATTCCGCTTTCAGGGGTGTGCATGCTGGGAATGTTCTTGTTTCCATAACCCACCGAACGCTGACATGGATTACAGGATCTTTAACATGCATATTTGATCTTTTGCTTGCGTATACACACGAAGGGGGTTCAGGCACTAGCTGGTCTGCACATATGTTGACCTGGGAGATCCGAAAAATCTCCATGCTTTACCCACCAGGCGCCGTCACCGTGATTCGAACCCGGGACCCTCAGATTGAAAGTCCAATGCTTTAACCACTCGGCTATTGCACCCGTCGGATGTGAATTCACTGCCCCTATGGTGGTTAAAGGTTATGGAACCTTTAACCTTTTTTTTTTTTTTTTTTTCGAAAGGTCATTCGTACCTTGGGTGACCAGCAATGTGTCAGTGGTGAACGTTTCTGGTCTGTACGTGATGATCTGTGGTTTTATGTGCACATGTTTTGTCATCAGTTTGCTTGCTAGAATGCTTAGTACAGGGCAGGGCAGTACAGTGCAGTATGGTGCAGTGCAGTACATTGATACACAGCGTATTGCAATGTGGTATAGAACAGTACAAAACAGTATAGTGCAGTATGGTGAAATGCAGTACAATACAGTATCATAATTATGTGGAGTGATGGCCTAGAGGTAATGCGTCTGCCTAGGAAGCGAGAGAATATACATTGATACACAGCGTATTGCAATGTGGTATAGAACAGTACAAAACAGTATAGTGCAGTATAGTGACATGCAGTACAATACAGTATCATAATTATGTGGAGTGATAGCCTAGAGGTAATGCGTCCGCCTTGGAAGCGAGAGAATCTGAGCGCACTGGTTTGGATCATGGCTCAGCCGCCAGTATTTTCTCCCCCTCCACTAGACCTTGAGTGGTGGTCTGGGTGCTAGTCATTCGGATGAGACGATAAACCGATGTCCCGTGTGCAGCATGCACTTAGCGCACATAAAAGAACCCACGGCAACAAAAGGGTTGTTCCTGGCAAAATTCTGTAGAAGAATCCACTTCAATAGGAAAAACAAATAAAACTGCATGCAGGAAAGAAAAAAAAAAGAAAAAAAAGGGTGGCGCAGTAACAATGTGCTCTCCCTGGGGAGAGCAGCCTAAATTTCACACAGAGAAATCTGTTGTGACCAAAAAAAGAGAAATACAATACAATAGAATAGAGCAATACAGATCAGTACAGTGCAGTACAATACAATGCATGTACAATGTAGCACAGTACAGTACAGTACAGTGAAATGCAGCACAGTATAGTACAGTACAGTACAGTGAAATGCAGCACAGTATAGTACAGCACAGTACAGTGAAATGCAGCACAGTATAGTACAGTGAAATGCAGCACAGTATAGTACAGCACAGTACAGTGAAATGCAGCACAGTACAGTACAGTACAGTGAAATGCAGCACAGTATAGTACAGCACAGTACAGTGAAATGCAGCACAGTATAGTACAGTACAGTACAGTGAAATGCAGCACAGTATAGTACAGCACAGTACAGTGAAATGCAGCACAGTATAGTACAGCA
>NC_134904.1:3353599-3361099 GCF_041734735.1 Babylonia areolata | reverse complement strand
GAGACAGGTCCATGTGAATGAACTCAGTGACACATGTTGTCCTGTGAGTGAGTATGCAGTTTCAGTTTTCAGTTTCTCAAGGAGGCGTCATGCATCCATGGACAAACCCTTATACATGCTACGCCGCATCTTTCGGGCAGATGCCAGACCAGCAGCGTCACCCAGCGTAATGGCTTAGTCAGGCCGTGAGGATGCGCATACTGTATTTGTGTACCTGTCAGAGCGGATTTCTGCCAGTCTGTTCAGTATGATGCGTGTGAAGATCTTGCCGGCGATGCAGAGGAGAGAGATTCCATGGTGGTTATCGCAGGATGTTTTGTCTCCCTTCCGTTTGTGGATGTGGACAATGGAAGCATCCTTGAAATCCTGGGGGACCTCCCCTCTCTCCCAGACAGACTGGAACAGGGTAGTCAGTTTGTCTGTCAGCACCTAGCCTCCATACTTGTAGATGTCAGCCTGGACAGGACACGTTGTCCGAAGATGTTACTATATGGCCAGCTGAAGGAAGGCCACCGCGGACTTGGAAGACCCTGCAAGCACTTCAAGGAACACCTTGGAGACAAACCTCAAAGCCTGTGACATAAACATCACTTCTTGGGAAACTGATGCCCTTGACCGCTCTCGCTGGAGGATGCTGTGCTCTAGTGGCATAAAGACGTTTGAAAACAAGAGAGCGCTGGCCATTAAGGAGAAGTGTGAGCGAAGGAAGCAGGGTTCAACTTCTGGAGACGTTTTCCCTTGCAACACCTGTGGGAAGTGCTGCACATCCAGAATCGGCCTCTTCTCCCACATGAGGACACACACCGACAGATAGGCCTGCCTGCCTACTCATCCGTCGGTCCGATGGGAGACTCCATTCAGAGTGGATTTCTTCTACAGAATTTTTGCCAGAGGACAACGCTCTCGTTGCCATGGGTTATTTTTCAGTGCTCCAAGTGCATGCTGCACACAGGACCTCGATTTATCGTCTCATCTTAATGACTAGACGCTCACTTTGATTTTCCGGTCAAACTTGGGAGAAGGAGTGAGGGCAGGATTCGAACTCAGACTCATGCATTTTGTATTGGCAGATGAGCGTCTGAACCATTCTGCCACCTGTGTGTGTGTGTGTGCGTGTGTGTGTGTAGGTCACCGCTCTTTCTCTGTCTCTGGACCTTGCATTTGGAATGAACTTCCTCTTTCGCTTCGTCAGGTCTCCGCACTCAGCTCTTTAAAGTCTGGCCATAAAACCCTCCTCTTCACAAGATACCCATCCTCCCTCCCCTGCCTCTTCCTTGTCTTCAGTTTCTCCAGTTTTTAGAGTCAATGCATGCGTGGGAATGACTGGTGTGAAAGCGCTTTGATTTGTCTCTGCACAAGATTCAGCGCTATATGAATACTATTATTATTATTGTTGTTATTAGGTGTTTGCTCTGGGCAACAAGACGTACGAGCACTTCAACGCGATGGGGAAGTACTGCGACAAACGTCTGGAGGAGCTGGGGGCCACTCGCATCTTTGAAATGGGCCTGGGGGATGACGACGGCAAGTGAGTTGTGACATGACATGGCATGGCATGGCATGATATGAAGACAAGACACAAGATGACATGACATGACAAGAAGACCTGACAAGACACTAGATGACATGACATGACAAGAAGACCTGACAAGACACTAGATGACATGACATGACATGACAAGAAGACCTAACAAGACACTAGATGACATGACATGACATGACAAGAAGACCTGACAAGACACTAGATGACATGACATGACAAGAAGACCTGACAAGACACTAGATGACATGACATGACAAGAAGACCTGACAAAACACTAGATTATATGACATGACATGACATGACAAGAAGACCTGACAAGACACTACATGACATGACAAGAAGACCTGACAAGACACTAGATGACATGACATGACAAGAAGACCTGACAAGACACTAGATGACATGACATGACAAGAAGACCTGACAAGACACTAGATGACATGACATGACATGACAAGAAGACCTGACAAGACACTAGATGACATGACATGACAAGAAGACCTGACAAGACACTAGATGACATGACATGACATGACAAGAAGACCTGACAAGACACTAGATGACATGACATGACAAGAAGACCTGACAAGACACTAGATTATATGACATGACATGACATGACAAGAAGACCTGACAAGACACTACATGACATGACAAGAAGACCTGACAAGACACTAGATGACATGACATGACAAGAAGACCTGACAAGACACTAGATGACATGACATTACATGACAAGAAGACCGGACAAGACACTAGATGACATGACATGACATGACAAGAAGACCTGACAAGACACTAGATGACATGACATGGCATGACATGACAAGAAGACCTGACAAGACACTAGATGACATGACATGACAAGAAGACCTGACAAGACACTAGATGACATGACATGGCATGACATGACAAGAAGACCTGACAAGACACTAGATGACATGCAGCCAATTAAGACAAGGGCTAAATCGCTGTCTCACCAGACTACCCAAAGTAGTGCACATGTGCCAGTGAACAATAAATAACTGTCTCCAAAGAATACCTCCTCCATCCATTTTGTACCTAATTTCTCCACAGTGCTGGCAGCCCACACTTCTTGACAGTTGTGTTGTATAATATTGTTTGTTTGTTTTTTCCGGTCAGTTTCCCATCTGCATGTCTTTCAGTCTGTCAAACTTTGGTGCGCTTATTAATCTTGGCTTATTTTGTTTAATCATTTTTATTATTTCATTTTATATTTGATGTTTTACATGTACCACATTAAAGGGTCCTGACCCGCAGCACATTGGGTATGTGCTTACTTCAGGTATCAATTCATATATATATATATATATATATATATAATTTTCTGCCTTTCTTTCTTTTTATTATTTTCTATTTTTTAAGCAAATGTGATGTCATGTTATATGGGTCAGTCCACACGTTTTGACACCTTGAAACTGAAATAGTATTGTGTTGTATTTTCTTGTATTGTATTGCATTGCATTGCATTGCATTACATTGTATTGCATTGCATCATTGCATTGTGTTGTATTGCATTGTAATGTATTGCATTGCATCCTATTGCATTGTATTGTATTGTATTGTATTGCTGTTGTTGTATTGTATGACACTGGTTACAGCACTGAAGTGTATTGTGTTGTATTATATTGCATTGCATTGCATTGTAATGTATTGTATTGTATTTTTGTTGTTGTATGACACTGGTTACAGCACTGAAGTGTATTGTGTTGTATTATATTGCATTGCATTGCATTGTAATGTATTGTATTGTATTTTTGTTGTTGTATGACACTGGTTACAGCACTGAAGTGTATTGTGTTGTATTATATTGCATTGCATTGCATTGTAATGTATTGTATTGTAATGTATTGCTGTTGTTGTATTGTATGACACTGGTTGCAGCACTGAAGTGTATTGTGTTGTATTATATTGCATTGCATTGTAATGTATTGTATTGCATTGTGTTGTATTGTATGGTATTGTATTGTTGTTGTTGTATAGTATGACACTAGTTGCAACACTGAAGTGTATTGTGTTGTGTTTTATTGTGCTGCGTTGTCTTGTGTTATGTTTTCTTATGTTTGTTTTGTTTTATATTGCATGGTTGCAGTGTTGATGCATATTGTATCGTATCATATTGCATCATAGCATGTCGCATTGTGTTGCGTTATGTTGTACTATGCTGTGTGGAACTGTCTGGCTGCAGCATTGAAGTGTGTTGTGTTGTACACTATGGCACTGTATTTGTTGTACCATATTGGAGTGATGGCCTGGAGCTAACGCGTCCGCCTAGGAAGCGAGAGAATCTGAGCGCGCGGGTTCGAATCATGGCTCAGCCGCCAATATTTTCTCCCCCTCCACCAGACCTGGAGTGGTGGTCTGGACGCTAGTCATTTGGATCAGACGATAAATCGAGGTCCTGTGTACAGCATGCACTTGGCACACATAAAAGAACCCACAACAACAAAAGGGTTGTACCTGGCAAAAATCTGTAGAAAAATCCACTTCGATAGGAAAAACAAATAAAACTGCACGTAGGAAAAAATACAAAAAAATTGGTGGCGCTTTAGTGCAGCGACGTGCTCTCCCTGGGGAGAGCAACCCGAATTTCACACAGAGAAATCTGTTGTGATAAAAAGAAATGCAGATACAAATACAAATGCAAATTGTACTGTGTGTGTGCAGCATTAAAGACGACTTTGTGATGTATCGTATGATGCTGTACGTGTTTTACCATGTGTCATTGTGTGTGTGCAGCATTGAAGAGGACTTTGTGATGTATCGTATGATGCTGTACGTGTTTTACCATGTGTCATTGTGTGTGTGCAGCATTGAAGACGACTTTGTGATGTATCGTATGATGCTGTACGTGTTTTACCGTGTGTCATTGTGTGTGTGCAGCATTGAAGACGACTTTGTGATGTATCGTATGATGCTGTACGTGTTTTACTGTGTGTCATTGTGTGTGTGCAGCATTGAAGACGACTTTGTGATGTATCATATGATGCTGTACGTGTTTTACTGTGTGTCATTGTGTGTGTGCAGCATTGAAGAGGACTTTGTGATGTGGAGAGAGAGGTTCTGGCCGGTGGTGTGTCAGCAGTTTGACGTACAGGCCACAGGAGAGGACATCTCGTGAGTCCGTCAGGGCTAGCACTTGCCGACAGTAACTGGCACTTGCACTTGCCGACAGTAACTGGCACTTGCACTTGCCGACAGTGACAAACAGAGACTGACACTTATAGACACATGCTGACACTGACCAACACTTGACTGATAATGTTGGGGTGGGGGAGGAGCATATGCGTGAGCGTGTATGTGTTTGTTGACGTGTGTGTGTGTGTGTGTGTGTCTTGTGTGTGTGTGTGTTTGTTTTTCCTTTTTCTTTTTTTTCTTTTTTTTCTTCTTTTTTTGGCCAGTGAAAAAAGGCTCATGTTGAGCACTTAAAAAAAAAAAAGTTGAAAAAAAAGAAGAAAGAAACCAAAAAAAAAGGAGAAAAACATGTGCTCCATAGACTTGCTTGCAACTGAGGCCACAAAAACAACAACAACAAACAAACAAACAAAAAACAGTGACTGACGGTGACTGACAATGACCCACAGTGACCCACAGTAACTGACAATGACCCACAGTGACTGACAGTGACTGACAATGACCCGCAGTGACTGACAGTGACTGACAGTGACTGACAATGACCCACAGTGACTGACAGTGACTGACAATGACCCGCAGTGACCCACAGTAACTGACAATGACCCGCAGTGACTGACAGTGACCCACAGTGACTGACAATGACCCACAGTGACTGACAGTGACTGACAATGACCCGCAGTGACTGACAGTGACTGTCAGTGACTGACAATGACCCACAGTGACTGACAGTGACTGACAATGACCCGCAGTGACTGACAGTGACCCGCAGTGACTGACAATGACCCACAGTGACTGACAGTGACTGACAATGACCCGCAGTGACTCACAGTGACTGACAATGACCCGCAGTGACTGACAGTGACCCGCAGTGACTGACAGTGACTGACAATGACCCGCAGTGACTGACAGTGACTGACAATGACCCGCTGTCAAGGTCAGGGATTTGTCAGTCACTGGTGGTGAAACTGATTAGGTTTTTACCACACGCCCCAACCAACCCCCCATCCCTCCCCGACACACACACACACACACATTGTCTCTCTCTCTCTCTCTGTCCCTCACACACACACACACACACACACACACACATTGTCTCTCTCTCTCTCTCTGTCCCTCACACACACACACACACACACACACGTCTGTTGTTGTTTTTTTAAGAAAGAGAGAGAGGGGGGCAGAGGGAGAGAGAGAGTGGAGAGAGAGAAGGGGGAGTGAGAGGGAGAGGGGAGATGGAGAGAGACAGAGAGGGAGAGAGAGGGGGGGGTGGAGACAGACAGACAGACAGAGGAGGAAAGAGAGTATCAGTATCAGTATCAGTAGCTCAAGGAGGCGTCACTGCGTTCGGTCAAATCCTTCACCGTGTGAATGACTGGTGCGAAAGCGCTTTGATTTGTCTATGCACAAGATTCAGCGCTATATAAATACCATTATTATTATTATTATTATTATGTAGCCTGTATAATTTAAAGTATCTCTCTTCTTTTTTTCTTTTTTTAACTCACTCTGGACAAATAGTTTTCACCCTTGCTTTCCCCTACAGATGACCCATTTGTTAGGGTTAGGGAAAAAAAAATCACAAAAAACACAAAACACAAAGTAACTGAATGAAGCTCACTGTACTTCACCCACTGACCCCTCTTCTCACGCCGTGTGTCCGCCTACCCCCCCCCCCCCTCCTTCTCTTCACAGCCCTCAGAAGCTGAATCACTGTGAGTACCTTCTTGCTGGTAGCTTTCTTCACTGCAGATACTTTATTCAGCGTCCTCATCATCCTCGTCAGTGTCGAAACCTTCAGTTTGAAGCATTTCAAATACCAGCTTTCTTCACTGCAGATACTTGATTCAACGTCTTCATCATCCTCGTCAATGTCGAAACCTTAGTTTGAAGCATTTCAGTCACTTCAGCAGCAGTAAAAAGCTGCTGTCATGATCTAGTTTGCTCCAAAAATGTCCACTTGTATCGCCTGCAACGCCATTTTTGATACATATGCAGATTAGCTTGTCATGTGGGGTGCTGAGGTCAGTGGCTCGCCAGCGAGTGTATAGTTACGGAATCTCATGAAGAAACTTTCCATTCGACCCTTGACACGTCGGCAGCGCCGGGTGTAGCTGCAATTGACATGCTACCCCATGAGGAAAATGTGGAAAAATTGTTAATTGTCGAAACCGCTACAGCGTTCCATCGTCCAGAACGCTGCCTTACGTCAGGAATGCTGTAGCGTTCCATCGTCCAGAGTGAGTTGACGTTGTATGAAAACTTACTGTATCAAAACATACCCGCTTTTATGAAGTCTGTATTTCATTTTTACATTGTATAAAAACATACCTGCTTTTATGAAGTCTGTATTCCATTTTCACATTGTATAAAAACATACCTGCTTTTATAAAGTCTGTGTACTGAAAGCATGGTGATTTTTTTCCCCTCCCCAGCACTCGACAGTACAGTCTGACAGTCCATGAAGGGGAGGACATTCCAAAGAAAGTGTTCACCGGGGAGGTGGCCCGTGTGGGCTCCCTGTCTGACCAAAAACTGTAAGTGTTGTCAGCGTGACCGTGTGGTAAAAATGATTGTGTGGTAAAGAGACAGAAAATTATGATGAAAATTGTGATGATTGTGTGGTAAAGAGACAGAAAATTGTTCTGATGATTGTGTGGTAAAGAGACAGAAAATTGTTCTGATGACTGTGTGGTAAAGAGACAGAAAATTGTTCTGATGACTGTGTGGTAAAGAGACAGATAATTGATCTGATGACTGTGTGGTAAAGACAGAAAATTGTTCTGATGACTGTGTGGTAAAGA
>NC_134904.1:3308599-3348599 GCF_041734735.1 Babylonia areolata | reverse complement strand
AACTTACATAAACACACGCACACACAATACACATTCATATACATGCATGTAGTTATGTACACATACATATGTATACACACATAGTCAAGCACAGCTAACACAAAGGAAGTGGACCTGCCACAATTGAACTTATTGCTGAGGGAAAAGGTGAGTTTTGAGACGAGATTTAAAAGATGCAAGGGAATCAGAATAACGGAGGTTATCAGGGAGCTTGTTCCACGTCTTTGGCGATTGAAAAGAAAACGATCTGTGTCCATAGGTCTTACTTCTGACGTGAGTTATCCTGAGAAGTCGAGTATCAGAGGAAGAACGGAGCTGGCGAGACGGGGTATAGAAACTATCCCAGTGCCGACTGTCCTAAAGCTCTCTTGGCCAAGAATGCTGGGATGTAACTCGGGCAAGAACTCTTCACTGTGATCAAATTCTAGCCCAGAGGGTTGAGACAGCAGTTGCCTCTTCTGCTGTTCTGCTGTTCATAGTCAGACATGACTGACTATCATACATTTGCTCTTCTAGTTCTACATGTGTGTACACACACACACAGAGGATGAAGGCACCAGCACTTCAGCACATTGTTGACCTGGAAGATTGGATTTGTAAAACTCCATCTCCGCTCTGGACCCAGGAATTGAAATTCCAACACTATACACTATAGGCTGTTGGATATTTAACCGTTATCCTTAACAATACAGTGGAGATGACATTAAAAAAAGAGAAGTCCATGAACTTGAAAAACAACACTGCAACACTATACTCTATACGCTGTTGGATCTTTAATTGTTATCCTTACAATACAGTGGAGATGACTTTTTTTTTTTCTCAAGGCCTGACTAAGCACGTTGGGTTACGCTGCTGGTAAGGCATCTGCTTGGCAGATATGTTGTAGTGTATATGGATTTGTCCGAATGCAGTGACGCCTCCTTGAGCTACTGATACTGATACTGACATTTAAAAAGAAAGAAGAAGTCTATGAACTTGAAAAACAACACTGCAACACTATACGCTGTTGGATCTTTAACTGTTATCCGTAACAATACAGTGGAGATGACATTTAAAAAAAAGAAAAAGAAGAAGTCTATGAACTTGAAAAACAACACTGCACTGCACTACACATCACAACCTCATCACCACAAACAACACTGCACTGCACTACACATCACAACCTCATCACCACAAACAACACTGCACTGCACTACACATCACAACCTCATCACCACAAACAACACTGCACTGCACTACACATCACAACCTCATCACCACAAACAACACTGCACTGCACTACACATCACAACCTCATCACCACAAACAACACTGCACTGCACTACACATCACAACCTCATCACCACAAACAACACTGCACTGCACTACACATCACAACCTCATCACCACAAACAACACTGCACTGCACTACACATCACAACCTCATCACCACAAACAACACTGCACTGCACTACACATCACAACCTCATCACCACAAACAACACTGCACTGCACTACACATCACAACCTCATCACCACAAACAACACTGCACAGCACAACACATCACAACCTCATCACCACAAACAACACTGCACTGCACTACACATCACAACCTCATCACCACAAACAACACTGCACTGCACTACACATCACAACCTCATCACCACAAACAACACTGCACTGCACTACACATCACAACCTCATCACCACAAACAACACTGCACTGCACTACACATCACAACCTCATCACCACAAACAACACTGCACTGCACTACACATCACAACCTCATCACCACAAACAACACTGCACTGCACTACACATCACAACCTCATCACCACAAACAACACTGCACTGCACTACACATCACAACCTCATCACCACAAACAACACTGCACTGCACTACACATCACAACCTCATCACCACAAACAACTGTCTTTTCTTCCTTTTTTTTTAAATTTATTTATTTTTTACCTCAGGTACGATGCTGGGGACCATGTGGGCGTGTACCCCATCAACGACCCTGACCTTGTGGAGAGGATAGGCAAACGTCTGGGGGTGGATCTGGACACGGTGTTCACCCTCACCAACGTGGATGGTCAGTTGTCTGCCCATTGCCCCTCCATCATCTGCCATCAGCTTCAGACCCTTTCTTGTTTTGTTTTTTTGTTGTTGTTGTTTTTTCTCCCTCATTCCCGAATACAAAAACTTCATTTGGAGCCTTGCGCTTGAAACAATTTCCCTCTTTCTCTACATCAAATCCATGCATTCAGTTCTTTCAAGTCTGGCCTTAAAGCCTACCTCTTTCCAAAATTTCGTATAATTCCTGCACTCACTTCTTTCCAGTCTGGCCTTAAAACCCCTCATACTAACATTTCATCTAATTCCAGCACTCACTTCTGTCAAGTCTGGCCTTAAAACCCCTCATACTAACATTTCATCTAATTCCTCAACTCACTTCTTTCAAGTCTGGCCTTAAAACCCCTCATACTAACATTTCATCTAATTCCTCAACTCACTTCTTTCAAGTCTGGCCTTAAAACCCCTCATACTAACATTTCATCTAATTCCTGCACTCACTTCTGTCAAGTCCGGCCTTAAAACCCCTCATACTAACATTTCATCTAATTCCAGCACTCACTTCTGTCAAGTCCGGCCTTAAAACCCCTCATACTAACATTTCATCTAATTCCTGCACTCACTTCTGTCAAGTCCGGCCTTAAAAGCCCTCATACTAACATTTCATCTAATTCCTCAACTCACTTCTTTCAAGTCTGGCCTTAAAACCCCTCATACTAACATTTCATCTAATTCCTGCACTCACTTCTTTCAAGTCCGGCCTTAAAACCCCTCATACTAACATTTCATCTAATTCCTCAACTCACTTCTTTCAAGTCTGGCCTTAAAACCCCTCATACTAACATTTCATCTAATTCCTGCACTCACTTCTTTCAAGTCTGGCCTTAAAACCCCTCATACTAACATTTCATCTAATTCCTGCACTCACTTCTTTCAAGTCTGGCCTTAAAACCTACATCTTACCAAAATCTTGTGAAATTCCTCAACTCACTTCTTTCAAGTCTGGCTTTTAAACCCCCTGAAAACCCCCTTCAGCTGAGAAATGGCCCCTTTGTGGTTGGTAGGGCTATAAGCAACATGATTTTGATTGAATACTTATTTATCATTTATGATTTTTTATTTTTTTGTTAAGCTGTAGCGTATATTCAGTTCAGATGTGGTGTTCTCCCTTTGTGGTCAGTCAGTCGGGCCATGAAGCAACAGCACGATTTGATCTATTGTATTGTATTGTATTACTAATTTTTGTCACAACAGATTTCTCTGTGTGAAAATCAGGCTGCTTTCCGCAGGGAGAGTGCGTCGCTACTCTGAGAGCGCCACCCTTTTTTTTCTTTCTTTTTTTTTTATTTTTATTTTTTATTTTTTTACCTGCATGCAGTTTTGTTTGTTTTCCTATCGAAGTGTTTTTTTCTGCAGAATTTTGCAAGGGACAACCCTTTTGTTGCTGTGGGTTCTTTCACGTGCATGCTGCACACGGGACCTTGGTTTATCGTCTCATCTGAATGACTAGCGTCTAGACCACCACTCAAGGTTTAGCGGAGGGGGAGAAAATACAGAAAATGCTGGGGACTGAGCCGTGACTAGAACCAGCGCGTTCAGGTTCTCTCGCATCCTAGGCGGAAGCGTTACCTGTAGGCCATCACTCCACGTGTGTGTGTAGTAGTAGTTGCAGTAGTCTTCAGTTTAACGTCTTCCACTTTAAGTGATATTAGACAAAAAAAAAAAAAAAAGGGGGGTGGGGGGGGGGTGGAGGGCGGAGCGTGGAGGTGGGAACGGTATTGGGCAGAGGGTGATGAATGATGCGTGTGTATGTGTGTGTGCGCATATGTGTGTGTGTGGGGTGGGGGGTTGGGGGGGGGGGAAGATACAGAGCATTGGAAAAAATAAGACATTAAAAGGGGAGACATAGGCACAATATAGAAGGAAACGCTAACATCACACAACTGTAACAATTATAACAAATGTCCAATTGGACTATGCAGCAAACCTTCTGCAATAGCAGATAACATCTTGAAATTGTCAAAAATACATTCAAAAGAATTTTCCGAGAAGTTTGGTAAAAACGATTTCAGACTCTGACATTCAAAGAGTTTGTGTTTGCTTGAAATAGATTCTCCACATATGCATTTACCATCTCTGCTGAACTTTGTCATCCTAGGTGGAAGTGTTACCTGTAGGCCATCACTCCACGTGTGTGTGTGTGTGTGTGTGTGTGTGTGGTGTTGCACAGAGGAGGCAAGCAAGAAGCACCCGTTCCCTTGCCCCTGCACGTACCGCACAGCCTTGTCGCACTATGTGGATATCCAGACACCCCCGCGCACGCACGTTCTGAAGGAACTGGCAGAGTACGCTGAGGTCCCCGAGGAGAAGGAACAGCTCATCAAAATGACCCAGGCTAATGAGGAGGGAAAGGTAGGCTTGTGTATTGTATTGTATTGTATTGTTTCCTATCAAAGTGGATTTTTCTAACCAATTTTGCCAGGAACAATCCTCTTGTTGCCGTGGGTTCTTTTACATGTGCTAAGTGCATGCTGCACACGGAACCTCGGTTTATGGTCTCATCCGAATGACTAGCATCCAGACCACCACTCAAGGTCAAGTGGAGGGGGAGAAAATATCGGCGGCTGAGCCGTGATTCAAACCAGCGTGCTCAGATTCTCTCGCTTCCTAGGCGGACGTGTTACCTCTAGGCCATCACTCCACTGTATTCTCTCTCTAAATGTATATATATGTATATATATATACATACATACATACATACATACATACATACGTATAACATACATACATACATATAATATATACAGAGAGAGAATGAATGAATGAATGAATTTTCTTCAATGAAGGAAGTGGAATAAGCAAGGACATTCTTTTTTTTTTTTCCATCCCGCCTTCCGGGCAAAGAAATTCAACAAGCAAACAAAACAAAATAAAAAATACAACGATGCTACTACTACTACTACTACTACTACAACTATCACCACTACTACTACTGTTACTACTACTACTTCTAAGTAAATT
This sequence comes from Babylonia areolata, assembly GCF_041734735.1. NCBI lineage: Eukaryota > Metazoa > Mollusca > Gastropoda > Neogastropoda > Buccinidae > Babylonia > Babylonia areolata. Next base: position 3,343,520 of record NC_134904.1, on the reverse strand, counting down.
AGATAAAATAAATAATTTAACAAAAAGAAAAGAGAAAGAACAAAGGCATGCCATGGCAAGAAAGACAAATACAAATACTGAAACAGACGCTTAGCACTCATAAACGAGTACACTTACGTATGCATAAATGATGTAACCATCCCTAATCATAACAACGACAACACCAACAACAACAATAATACTAATACTAATAATAAAAATAATATAGAGAGATAGAGGGAGAGCGATGGGTGTCGTGGTTGAAAGGTTAAAGACTTTGATTATCGCCCACATTTCCTGAGCTTGTTGCCCGATTTCATCACACCTGGTGGCTGGACAGTTTTCTGATCTCCCAGTCAACATATATACAGACCTGCTGCTGTCTAATCCCCATCCATGTGTATATGCATACAGATCAGATATACTCATTAAAGATCCTGTAATCCATATCAGCCTTCCGTGGGACAGGCGAAATAGCCGAGTGGTTAAAGCGTTGGACTGTCAATCTGAGGGTCCCGGGTTCGAATCATGGTGACGGCGCCTGGTGGGTAAAGGGTGGAGATTTTTCCGATCTCCCAGGTCAACATATGTGCAGACCTGCTAGTGCCTGAACCGCCTTCGTGTGTATATGCAAGCAGAAGATCAAATATACACATTAAAATATGCTATGTATGCCGCACACCAGGCCCAGTACCTGGACAAGGTGTTGAAGGACCACCGTAACATCCTGTGTGTGTGTGTGTGTGTGTGTACATGTCTGTATGTGTATGTGTGTACATACCTGTATGTGTGTGTACCTGTATTATGCACACCAGGCGCAGTACCTGGACAAGGTGTTGAAGGACCACCGTAACATCCTGTGTGTGTGTGTGTGTCTGTATGTGTGTGTGTGTGTGTGTGTACATGTCTGTATGTGTATGTGTGTACATACCTGTATGTGTGTGTACCTGTATTATGCACACCAGGCGCAGTACCTGGACAAGGTGTTGAAGGACCACCGTAACATCCTGTGTGTGTGTGCATATCTGTATGTGTGTGTGTGTGTGTGTGTGTGTGTGTGTGTGTGTGTACATGTCTGTATGTGTTTGTGTGTACATACCTGTATGTGTGTGTACCTGTATTATGCACACCAGGCGCAGTACCTGGACAAGGTGTTGAAGGACCACCGTAACATCCTGTGTGTGTGTGCATGTCTGTATGTGTGTGTGTACATGTCTGTATGTGTGTACATACCTGTATGTGTGTGTACCTGTATTATGCACACCAGGCCCAGTACCTGGACTGGGTGGTGAAGGACCACCGCAACATCCTGGCCATCCTGGAGGACCTGCCCTCCCTCCACCCACCCCTCGACCACCTGTTGGAGCTGATGCCGCGGCTACAGGCCCGCCTCTACTCCATCTCTTCCTCCTCCAAGGTGAGAGCCGCCACCACCATCACCATCACCACTGCCTGTGTCGCGACGGACATTGTTCAGTTCAGTTAGTCAAGGAGGTGTTACTTCGTTACTGCGTTCGGACGAATTCATATATGCTGCACCACCATATCTTTCTGGGCAGATCTATGCCTGCCTGCCTGCCCAGCAGTGTAGCCCCCAAGTTTCAAGTTTCGATTGCGATCGCGCCTTAATTTTAGCCCGATCGCCCAATCGAGCTACATAATCATGCGGCCTGTTGGAAGGCATAATTAGACAAAGCACAAGGACACCAAGGGGTCGACAGACAGAAAGAAATACCAAAAAACATAGCTGTATGCGGAGCACAGGAACAGGTGTCGAGATGGCTGCCGGAAAAAGAGGGCGCTAGTTGGTGGGACAAAGGGGAGGTTACCTACTCCCGGGAGGTTATCAGCTGTAGTTGCTCTCTTTTTCTCCGCATAGGCGGATAGTAGTTTGCACAGGACAGGAATGTCAGACCTCTGCCGGAGTCTGCACTAGTTGGGTCATGGTAATTATGTTATTTAAACGTAATTTTAGATAGAAAATTTCCTTTTCAAGTTTCAAGTTTTAATTATCCTTTCACTCCTACTGGAGTATGGAGGATTACTACAAAATAAACTTTTCATGCCCAGAACAAACATTTCCAAATACACAACAATGTCACATAAAAGTTGAAAAAACACAAATGTCTTTTAACTCCAAAAGTATAACTAGGCAACATTTGCAAATCTAATCATCATACTTACAGCTAAAATGACTTTTTTGCCTCCTTTGAGCATATTACAAAAATAAAAAACCGATTTTGGAGACAAATATTTTTTAGGAACATATCAGTTACGAAATAGATATGTTCCCCAAACCCCAACGTGCTTTGTCAGGCCTTGAGGGGACTAGCGACTGATTGGTTTATTGAACATGATCTGCATCACGGCCATGCTGGTCGAGTGTACAACACATCACCCCACTTCCCACAGACCCCCACGCCCCTAAACACCGCACACCACTTAACAGTGTGTCGCAACTGCATGCGTGTTCCCCTGTCAGGTTCAGCCCAAGACGATGTGCATCGTGGCCATCCTCACGCACACACACACACCTACCCACGACACACACACACAAACACACACACATCAGCACCCCTCTCAAAACACAACGCTTCACTAACAGCGTGTCGCAAAAACACCTCTTCCCCCCCCTACCCCCTCACCCCCCACCCTCCCCCCCCCAACAGGATCAGCCCAACACAATCTGCATCACGGCCATGTTGGAAGAGTACACAACCACACACATGCACTCTTCACCCCCCCACCCCACTCCCTCCCACACATACACCTACCCACAATCACACACACACAGATACACACTCCCCCCCACACATACCTACCCATAACACACACACTCACACTAGCACCGCTTCCAACACACCACACACCACTAACAGTGTGTCGCAACAACATGCGTGTTTCCACCTCTACAGGTTCAGCCCAACACAATCTACATCACGGCCTTGCTGGAAGAGTACACAGACATACACCTACACACTTCTTCCTTAGACACACCTACACACAACACACACACACACGCACACGCGCACGCACACACATACACACACACACATACACACACACATTATCACCCCTCCCAGCACACCACACACCACTAACAGTGTGTCGCAACAACATGCGTGTTTCCCCTCAACAGGTTTAGCCCAACACGATCTGCATCATAGCTGTACTGGAAGAGTACACAAACATGCACCTACACACTTCCTCCTTACACACGCCTACCCATAAAACACACACACACAAACAGACACATAACTACCCACAACACATACACACACACATCAGTACCCCTCCCAACACACCGCACACCACTAACAGCGTGTCACAACATCACGCATGTTCCCCCCTGCGCAAACAGGTTCAGCCCAACACGATCTGCATCACGACCGTGCTGGTGGAGTACACAACACATCCCCCTCCCCCCTCCCCAACACACTACACACCACTAACAGTGTGTCACAACAACACGCGTGTTCCCCCTCCCCCTCCAGACAGGTTCAGCCCAACACGATCAGCATCACAGCCATGTTAGTGGAGTACCCAACACATCCCCCCCCCCCTCCCCAACACACTACACACCACTAACAGTGTGTCACAACAACACGCGTGTTCCCCCTCCCCCTCCAAACAGGTTCAGCCCAACACGATCAGCATCACAGCCATGCTAGTGGAGTACACAACGCATCCCCCCCCCCTCCCCAACACACTACACACCACTAACAGCGTGTCACAACAACACGCTTGTTCCCCCCTCCCCCTCCAAACAGGTTCAGCCCAACACGATCAGCATCACAGCCATGCTAGTGGAGTACCCAACACATCCCCCCCCCCCCTCCCCAACACACTACACACCACTAACAGTGTGTCACAACAACACGCATGTTCCCCCCCGCGCAAACAGGTTCAGCCCAACATGATCTGCATCACGGCCATGCTGGTGGAGTACACAACACATCCCCCCCCCCTCCCCAACACACTACACACCACTAACAGTGTGTCACAACAACACGCGTGTTCCCCCTCGTCCTCCAAACAGGTTCAGCCCAACACGATCAGCATCACAGCCATGCTAGTGGAGTACCCAACACATCCCCCCCCCCCCCCTCCCCAACACACTACACACCACTAACAGCGTGTCACAACAACACGCTTGTTCCCCCCTCCCCCTCCAAACAGGTTCAGCCCAACACGATCAGCATCACAGCCATGCTAGTGGAGTACCCAACACATCCCCCCCCCCTCCCCAACACACTACACACCACTAACAGTGTGTCACAACAACACGCATGTTCCCCCCCGCGCAAACAGGTTCAGCCCAACATGATCTGCATCACGGCCATGCTGGTGGAGTACACAACACATCCCCCCCCCCTCCCCAACACACTACACACCACTAACAGTGTGTCACAACAACACGCGTGTTCCCCCTCGTCCTCCAAACAGGTTCAGCCCAACACGATCAGCATCACAGCCATGCTAGTGGAGTACACAACACATCCCCCCCCCTCCCCAACACACTACACACCACTAACAGCGTGTCACAACAACACGCTTGTTCCCCCCTCCCCCTCCAAACAGGTTCAGCCCAACACGATCAGCATCACAGCCATGCTAGTGGAGTACCCAACACATCCCCCCCCCCCCTCCCCAACACACTACACACCACTAACAGTGTGTCACAACAACACGCATGTTCCCCCCCGCACAAACAGGTTCAGCCCAACATGATCTGCATCACGGCCATGCTGGTGGAGTACACAACACATCCCCCCCCCCCTCCCCAACACACTACACACCACTAACAGCGTGTCACAACAACACGCTTGTTCCCCCCTCCCCCTCCAAACAGGTTCAGCCCAACACAATCAGCATCACAGCCATGCTAGTGGAGTACCCAACACATCCCTCCCCCCCTCCCCAACACACTACACACCACTAACAGTGTGTCATAACAACACGCGTGTTCCCCCTCGCCCTCCAAACAGGTTCAGCCCAACACGATCAGCATCACAGCCATGCTAGTGGAGTACCCAACACATCCCTCCCCCCCTCCCCAACACACTACACACCACTAACAGTGTGTCATAACAACACGCGTGTTCCCCCTCGCCCTCCAAACAGGTTCAGCCCAACATGATCTGCATCACGGCCATGCTGGTGGAGTACACAACACATCCCTCCCCCCCTCCCCAACACACTACACACCACTAACAGTGTGTCATAACAACACGCTTGTTCCCCCCTCCCCCTCCAAACAGGTTCAGCCCAACACGATCTGCATCACGGCCGTGCTGGTGGAGTACACGACGCGAACAGGGCGACACACCAAAGGAGTGGCGACGTCCTGGCTCAAGGGCAAGCAGCCGGACAACGGCCACCGGCCTACGGTGCCCATCTATGTGCGCAAGTCGCAGTTCCGCCTGCCCTACAGGACCAGCAACCCCATCATCATGATCGGGCCGGGCACCGGGTTAGCTCCCTTCCGCGGGTTCCTCCAGGAACGCGACTTCTGCCGCAAGGAAGGTGGGAGGGGAGGGGAGTTGCGTCGTGTTGGGTTGGGTTGGGTTGGGTTGTTGTGTTGGATTGCATTTGGGTTTTGTTGGGTTGGGTTGTATTTGCGTTGGTTTGGTTTGGGATGTAGAATTGGATTGTGTTGGATTGCATAAATTTGCATTGTGTTGGGTTGGGTTGTTCTGTGTTGTGTTGTGTTGGATTTGATTGTGTAGTGTTGGGTGGTTGTGTTGAATTATATTTAGAATGGGTTGGGATGAGTTGTTGGATTGTGTTGTGTTGGGTTGTATTTGGGGTTGTGTTGTGCAGGATTTGATTGTATAGTGTTGGCTGGTTGTGTTGGATTGCATTGGGGTTGGGTTGGGATTTGTTCTTGGATTGTGTTGTGTTGGGTTGTATTCGTGTTGTGTTGTTGAGTGCTGTGTTGTGTTCTGTTGTATTGCATTGTGTTGTATCGCATTGTTTTGTATTGCATAGTATTGCATTGTATTGTGTCGTGTTGTACCGTAGCGTATTGTATTGTATTATATTACTTTTTGTCACAACTTTTTTTTATGTGTAGTTTAGGCTGCTATTCCCAGGAAGAGCATGTTGCTGCAGAGTATTGCCACTATATCTATATATATATATATATATATATAGAGAGAGAGAGAGAGAGAGAGAGAGAGAGAATAGAATAGCATATATTAGAATACGTCTTTATTTCCAAGTGTACCGGGGTCACAAGGAATATTGGGGGTGATCGTACATAACAAGGTACGAACATAAATCGAAAATCATACACAAACACAGATACAGTAGAAGTAGAAATTAGGATACATACAAGTGCGTATCAATATAAAAACCTGTGCATACTCACACATGCACGCACTGCACACACACACACACACACATACACACACACACAAACACGTTTGAACAGAAGCCGTATATTACGTGTGGATGGGGCTGATGACTAGATCTTCAGGTAGATATATATATATATATATATTAACAACAGTAGGCTCTTCATCTCCTGAAACTTGTATTCTTAAAAAGCAGCAAATTTTCGCTGTAACAAACAGCTCTGCAGGCAGTACCCTGCTTTTCAAAAATACAGGTTTTAAGACATGAAGAGCCCACTGTTGTTGATATTTTTATATTTTACCGGTCTTGGTATTTACCTCGGTGCTTTTCTGCAAGGAGCGGTGCCCAGGACACAAAGAGAGTGTGAACTACCTGTATATATATATATATATATATATATATGTGTGTGTGTGTGTAATTTTTTTTCTGCAAGTGTATTTGTTTTTCTATCAAAATGGATTTCTCTACGAAAAATGTTTCAGGAACAGTCCCTTTGTTGTTGTGGGTTCTGCTACAAGTGTAAGTGGCATGTTGCACACGGGACTTTCGTTTATCATCTCATCTGAATGACTAGCATCCAGACCACAACTCCTGGTCTGGTAGATGGGGAGAAAATACTGGGGAGCGTGGGATTCGATCCTGCACCCTCGAGATTTTCTTGCTTCCTAGGAGGACACGTTACCGCCAGGTATATCACTGCATTCACTGGCCCTGTGCTTCTCAGTGAGTCCAAAGGAATAATTCAGTAATTCAGTTTCCTTTTTTTTTCTTTTTTTTTCTTTTACCCTTCTGCATTCATGGGCTGTGTATGCATGTGTGTGTGTCTCTCAGTGAGAGTGAGTGTATCGTGTTCATGGGCCTTATTGTACAGGCTAGGTTTTGAGTAACATACAGCCCCCGAAAACGGAGTATGGCTGCCTACATGGTGGGGTAAAAACGGTCATACAAGTAAAAGCTCACTTGTGTACATACGAGTGAACGTGGGAGTTGAAGCCCACGAACGAAGACGAAGACGACAATGACGAGCAACATACATACGGTAAACTTCAGCCAGCAAGGCACTGCAGCACATGAGGCACACCTCCTGAATGGGGGGGGAAAAAAAAGTTATTAGTATAAAGCACACACATCCGACAAGCCTCATCTGCTGTGAAGTGAATGCCCTTCATTTTATCTCTGCTAACAGCGGATGTTGTTTTCCGAGTAGTGACGTCATCTTCAGAAAAATGGATCAGAATCTGACTTGTTTTCGTCTGTTTGTTGATTCAGCTCTGTTGCACTGTTTGTCTGCTCTGTTATCTGTTGCTTTTTTTTTTTGCTTTTTTTTTAGCTTTTTTTTTCCACTCTTTTTTTTTTAATTTTATTTTTTTTATAATTTCACAGCCTTCAGTCAAATGTATACTGTTGTTTTTTTATTGGTCTTTTAACACCTGCCGGACAGGTAAGGCAACAGGGGACACCATCCTGTACTTTGGGTGCCGGAGGAGGGCGGAGGACTTCATCTACGAGGACGAGCTGCAGGAGTGGTGCCAGAGCGGGTCGCTGACCAGGCTGTACACGGCCTTCTCCCGCGACCAGGACCACAAGGTGTACGTGCAGCACCTGCTGGAACAGAACCAGGACGAGACCTGGAACGTGCTGGAGAACAACGGCCACATCTACATCTGTGGGTCAGTTGGTCTGCACCCTTGTTTTTGTTTTTTTCCCCCACTTCCGTTTGTTTCTTGTGGCTTGGTGAGGGGTTGAAGGGGGTGGGGTTGCTTAGGGGTGGGTGTGAGAGGTCAGGGGGGAGGGGGCGGGGAGGGGGAGGGGGCTGGAGAGCAGTGGACACACCTGCATCTGTGGGTCAGTTAACTGTGTCCCTCGATTGTTAAATAGCTTGCTGAGGGGTGGTGAAGGAGAAGGAGGGTGCTGGAGAAAAACGGACGTGTCTGCGTCTGTGAATCAGTTTGGCTGCCCCCGTTTTTTTTCCCTTCCATTTGTTTCTCGTGTCTTGGTGAGTGAGGGGTGGAGTTGGGGGAGGGGGTGTGGGGTGGGGGGCTGCATAACGACGGCCACGTCTGCTTGTGGGTCAGTTTGTCTGCCCCTTTTTTGCCCCCCCCTTGCCCCCCCCCCCCCCCCCCCATTGTTTCGTGTGGCTGGGTGAGGGGTGGAGGGGGCTTGAAGGGGGAAGTGGGGTATGTGGGGGGCAGGTATGGGTTTCTGGATGTGAGAATGTGTGTGTGTGTGTGTGTGTGTGTGAGCATGTATGTTAGTGCATGTGTGAATGTGTTTGTGTGGGTGTGTGTGTAGTTATATATGTGTCACGGTGTGTGGCTGCCATGGTGAAACAAAACATGTTGTTGTGATGTGTGTGTGTGTGCGTGTGTGTAGTGACGCACGCAACATGGCGAGGGATGTGTTGGCGACACTGGAGCGCATCATCATGGAGAAAGGTCAGATGGACAAGGTCAAGGCTGAGGAGTACATCAAGAAACTGCAAAGCAAGGGCCGTTACTCTGCCGATGTCTGGAGCTGAGAACGGATGGCAGACAAAAGTGTCGATCTGTTTCATGTGTGTGTGGGGGCTGATGGGCAATGGTTCTTTTATGTGTTTATTGTGCTGTTGTTGTTGTTGTTTTTAAATAAAGAAAAAAGGATTTATGCTGTTTTTCAAAGCAATGATTATTGTTATTATTATCATTTTGTTGGTATTATTATTATTGCTGTAATGGTCAATGACCTGTATCATAATAACTTGTGAAATGTATTAGATTATTATTATTATTATTGTTACTATTACTAGTATCATTATTATTATTACCAGTAAGGTCTGTGAATGGTATGATGATGTTTCAGATTATTATTATTATTAATTATTATTACTATTACTAGTATCATTGTTATTATTACCAGTAAGGTCTGTGAATGGTATGATGATGTTTCAGATTATTATTATTATTAATTATTATTACTATTACTAGTATCATTGTTGTTATTACCAGTAAGGTCTGTGAATGGTATGATAATGTTTCAGATTATTATTATTATTATTGAGTTTAGTGAATTGTATTGTTTTATTTGAGGACCAGTGAGAAGCAGATGGGCAATGGAATGAAATGTAGACATTTTGCCAGATTACTCTTCTGGTACACCTGGGTTCCCTTCTTTGCAAAGCAGGATCTAGTCTTGCGAAAGCAAAGAAATTACAACACAGACATTTAACAATGTCGTACATTAATCATATGGTACAGATTTATCTTTACACATTTATAAAAACATTTCCCCCCCGAGTCTTTAAGCACATTAACACATTGTTTTGTTGTAGTCAGATGTCTATTTATTTCAAACTAATGCACATGCATGAGCTCACACATATGCACACACAGACACACAAAAAGACACACACACACACACACTCGTTTCACCAATACTAATGTATGGAGCAGAAATATGGTTCCCCACTTGTGAAAAAGCAGATGCTACTTTTACCTTTGACAAACTATATAACTATTGTCTCATGAACAAATTTCCTCATGAGCATGTTCATTTAAACTTTTTTAAACAAATATTGGGAGTCCATGAAAAAGCCACAAATTTAGCAATACTTGGTGAAATAGGTAAATACCCCTTAAGTTTAAAGGTGATTTGTCAAGTTATAAAATTTTGGTTTCACATAACACAGGCACGAGAAAATTTGTATATCAAAATTGTGTATGACGACATGCTTACACAGGAAACAAAACAGCGAACATGGATTAATTTTGTTGAAATTATATTACAGAATCTTGGTTTAAGACATGTTTGGAATAATCAGTCAACATTCAATATTCATAGACTTTGCCACGTTATAATGAATAAACGAGAATATGGATATGTTTTATTCCGGAAGAGAAACAAATCTGGAAATAAATCTAAACTACTATTCTATAATAAAATTACTTGTGAATACAGAACCGAACCTTATTTGCTTGAAGGATATCTTAATTATAATCAAAAACAATCATTGTGCAAATTAAGAATATCCTGTCATTATTTAGCAATAGAAAAAGGCCAATATTTCAACATCCCAAAAGAAAGGAGACTATGTTTGCATTGTCAAACAATAGAGGATGAATATCATTTCTTAGATGACTGTGAATTATACAAAGAAATTAGAATAGAATTCATACAAAAAAATTCAAAATTACCTTCCAAATATTATTCAGCCCAGTCAGCTAAAACTGGAAGACAAACTTGTGGGACTGTTTGGGGGAATTTGTCAGTAACTGCTGTCAAAAACGCCATAGTGTGCAGGAGTGATTCAGTCTCTTGTTCAATATTTATCTATTTTGTTTTGCTTTTTCATGCGTGGTTTCATGTAACTTTGCATGCATGTCTTATAAACCTTGTTCAGGTTTAATTGACATCAAAATTGATTCTGATTCTGATTCACACACACATACATACACAAGAATGAGAAAAAAAAACCCCACAATGTTATGATGTCAGCTGATGTTAGAAAGCAATATTCAAACCATTTGGGACAGTTTTTGTGTTTCTTTGACTACTTCACTAACACATGGTTGTTGTTTTGGGGGGTTTTTGTATGATTTTTGTATTACTTTTTTTTTCTTACATTAGATTTCTCTGTGTGGAATTCAGGCTGCTTTACCCAGGAACTACATGTCATCATTGTACGTGTTAGACCCCTACCCCGTTTTTTTTTTTTTTTTTTTTTTTTTTTTAATCTCTCTCTCCGCAAGTGTATGTGTTTAACTGTCAAAACAGTGCTTTGTGAGACGCATCCGCCCTCATCAATGTGCCTTTTCTCCGGAGTATAGAGGAAACCAATTATTACCCAGGTCTTCTGCTACTAGTGAGGAGTGGAAAGGATGGACTTAGGGTGGAGCAAGTCAGAAGTGTACCCCATGCCAAGCGTGGGACCCGATTGTCTTCTGCCCAGTGGGCAGTTTTTGGGGCCTGCTAAAACTTAGAAGGCAAAGATAGACACCCTTCATGAGAGGGCTGGCTAGGATGTAGGGCCTGTGTGGAGTTGTTATCACAACCACAGTGGTGCAAACCAAAGGTTGTTGTAGGCAAGGGGGGGAAGAAGGGATGCCTTACAAACCTGGAAGGAATGAAGGGCATGTGTGTCCGGAGTGGCACCCCTAAGTTGGACTGCCTCCTCCCTCCTTGTACTCGTGGGTCACGGTAAGTATGTTACTTACACGTAATTTTAGGCCCGTCTTTTCACTGTTAGCCGCGCGAAATTTGGCCAAGCAGAGCAAACCAATAGGCCTAGTTTGCATCAGTTTGACATGGTAAGTATATTTAACACCAAACATGGAGTATAATACAAACTCCTCCTTTTTCTACACAAATTTTTGCCAGGGACATCCCTTTTTCTGCAGTGGATTCTTTACATGTGCACTAAGTGCACGCCGCACACAGAGCCTTGATTTATCGTCTCATCCAAATGACTAGCGTCTCCAGAACTTTGCTCAAGTTCTGGTGGCAGGGGGAGTTAATTTTGGTGAGGTGGGATTAGATTGTGTGCCTGCAGAATTTCTAGCTTTCAAGGTGGATGTCTTACCACTGGACCACCACTCCACTTGTATAAACCGTACAGTTTCATGAAATTACAAGTGTTGAATGTTAACTCATTCAGCCCTGCGCTCAAGATTTACCCTGGTGTCAATATTAGTCTCATCAGAACAGTTTTCATGCTCATACTTTATGCATGAATCATAAGTAAAGGGAACTAACTTCTATAATGTGTCTGATTGTATCTACAGGTAATTTGGAGGAAAAACAATATGTACATTTTCTGCATTTTTTTCACATCAGTATGACATGGAAATCTACCAAGACTGCAGACTCCCCAGGCCAAGATTCCCAGTCATGTTGTTCAGGTTTAGTAACATTACACTGGTGCTATGTGAGGCTATGTTTAATTACAGGTGCTGGTGTTTTGTCACTAGGGGCTTACAGATCAGTTAACTCATTCAACCCTGCACCGAGCACCACTAGGGCATCAGAATTTGTTTCACTGAATGGTTTCCACGCCCTTACATATATGCATTATGCATAAGCAAAGGGTACTAACTTGCACAGTATTTCTGGCTTTGTCCACACTTGTTCAATTCAAAAGAAAATCTGGTTGATTTCAGTATATATATATATATATATATTTTTTTTTTATAGTTTTTCCACATCAGAGTTTCAGTTTCAGTTTCAGTAGCTCAAGGAGGCGTCACTGCATTCGGACAAAACCATATACGCTACACCACATCTGCCAAGCAGATGCCTGACCAGCAGCGTAACCCAACGTGCTTAGTCAGTCCTTGAGAAAAAAAAAGTAAAAATAAATAGATACATTTTTTTTTTTTTTTAAGAAAAAAAAGGTGAATAAATAATAGATAAGCTTACATAAATAAATAAATAATAATTATAATATAGAAAAAGGTAGTAGTAATAATAATAATAATAAAATAATAATGATAATAAATAAATAAGACAACAATGATGATAAATAAGCAAATAAATGTAAAACATGAAGACACACATTCACACATACACCCACACATGTGGCATAACAGATATGCACCAAACATGCAGTTTCACAGATATGAAAGCACAGTCAAATACATATAAACGTACATGAGCTCCAACACACACACACACACACCACACGCATTACCCTGCACCTCCTCTACCCCCCTCCTCCACACCCTCCTGCCACTTCAGAATGGTAGGGAAGCCTGGCGAGGCTGTAAACTTCTAAGGGTTGAATGGGTTAATTAAGCGTTTGGACTTCTCATCCAGGGTTCAGGGCCCCACTTTTAACATGGTGTTGTGTCCTCAGGAGAGGCACTTTATGAAGATTTTCCTCACACCACCCAGGTGTGATTGGATTCCTGACTCTGGGTCGTGGAAGGTTAACTCTTTCCATACGAACGGCGAAAGAGACGACGTTAACAGCGTTTCACCCCAATTACCATCATCAAACTATTGCAAGCGGAAGGCTCTTATACTGAAGACGTGAATGTTGAAAAGAATACCACAATTCTGATGATGGAAGCTAAAGGTTGGGTCATTCAGACACCCACTGGACATCCGAGGGGTCTGTGTAGAGGAGAAGAGAGGACTGGCCGTACTGAGTGAGTTAAAACAACGGAAGGAGAGGGTTTTGGTCCAGCCTTCCTACGCCCAGCACTGGACCCTGGGGTAGCGGATTCTTCTTCTTTGTTTGTGGGCTGCAGCTCCCACGTTCACTCGTATTACATGAGTGGGCTTTTACGTGTATGACTGTTTTTACCCCGCCATGTAGGCAGCCATACTCCGCTTTCGGGGGTGTGCATGCTGGGTATGTACTTGTTTCCATAACCCACCGAACGCTGACATGGATTACAGTATCTTTAACATGCATATTTGATCTTTTGCTTGCATATACACACGAAGGGGGTTCAGGCACTAGCTGGTCTGCACATATATTGACCTGGGAGATCGTAAAAATCTCCACCCTTTACCCACCAGGCGCCGTCACCGAGATTCGAACCCCGGACCCTCAGATTGAAAGTCCAACGCTTTAACCATTCGGCTATTGCGCCCGTCGGGTAGCGGATTCATATCCACTGTTAACCCGATCAGTTCTGGGTCCATTCCTTGCAGAAAATAAAATATTCTCAAAAGTGCTTATTTCTGTGTCCTTGATAAAAATGATAATAATGTGCGTGCACTTATTCTCCAGCTTTAAACGTGTTTAACAATACATGTGGCATAAGGTACAGCTGAATGTGAAGAAAAGTATTAGATATATAAACTTGCTTTAAATGATACTTTTATACAGCATTACAAAGCAGCACTTCACACACACACACACATGCACGCATGTGGCGTGCATGAAAACACATGAAGACAGCCTGGGATGTTCAGTTTTCAATATTGTTTGAATAGATTTTGAAGAGGAGTTTCGTTCCGCACCTACCCCCCCCAATTTTTTGTTTCATGCAGCAGAAATGTAATTTTTCTGACAAATCAAATTTCATGGGGAGACACACCCCCACAAAGAGATTCAAAGAGAATGAAATATTATTTGAGGATGTTTTGTGTGATTTTAATGTAACTGCAGTAACTTGATTCATATAAAATCAGATGGTTGATGTTTGCAGAGAGGAATGGATGTTTTGACCGATGTGTTTCTTGGACTTCATCCATTGTGATTTTTGGCAGACTGACCAACAATGACCTGATCGATTGCCTTTCAACAGCATGTAGTCGTTTTGAGTATAATAATAAATAATAATGTGAATTTATATAGCGCTTACTGAATGCGTTGAATGAAAGTGGTCTGAACATGGTACAGGAATATGACACACATCTCTTCTATCTTATTCCCCTTATTCCCCTCGCACACACTGATATATGCCCATGCACAAAGACTTTAAAAGTAATATTTAAAAAACAACAACAGAAAACATAACAATTCGCACAAAACTACCACATTATTCAACCCTTCACACACACACACACACACTGACAAACACCCATACATTATGACAGTCTTGGTGAAGGGTAGGGAAAGTTCGTTTTTTTGTTTTTCTGCTGCCTCATCATCTGCACTGTTTCAGTGTCATTACTCCCACACTGTTCATTCACGGTCCCCCATACACAGCCACACCCAAGTTCGTCCATTGCAGTCCCAGCATCTGCAGTCCACAGGGAACCATGTTAGGTCGCCAGGGGCTACACACAAGAGAAGACCCTGCACTGCTGCTGAGACACCTTGGTGGTGTTCAGTAGTGCCTGTTCTGATTTAATATACTTAGACCACCACCTTTTAAGGCCCCACTGATGACAATGGCTCAGTTGCAGAGCCAGACTGAGTGAGCATCCTCCAACAACAATCCTCCATGAATCTGTCAACACTGAGGACGAATCATGGATGTGGAGATCAGCATGAGCAGGGCATGCAAGACCACAGAATATGGGACCTTTTTTCCCTAATAAATATTGTTTGAACAAGTATGTTTAAAGACTACATTTGAAAAATGTTATAGTGGAACAATGTCTGATATTTTGTGGTAGAGATTTCCGGAAAAAGTTTGTGCATGCATTTCATTGTCTGAACAGCAGTTGCAGATGAAGAGAGGTAAATTAATACTGTATTATAGGTTACTCCTTGTGTGTTTCACACTTTTTTATTTAATAAAAATTTATTTGCTCATCAAGATAGAGATGTAAACAAAGAAATGGGGATCAGGCTGGATCGGTGGTGAGGTGAGAATGGACACAAGTGTGGGGAGCATGTGGCAAAATCAAGTCCAGGTTGTCACATAAATAATGCAAGTGTGGGGAGCATGTGGCAAAATCTAAAGTCCAGGTTGTCACATAAATAATGCACGTGTGGGGAGCATGTGGCAAAATCAAGTCCAGGTTGTCACATAAATAATGCACGTGTGGGGAGCATGTGGCAAAATCAAGTCCAGGTTGTCACATAAATAATGCAAGTGTGGGGAGCATGTGGCAAAATCAAGTCCAGGTTGTCACATAAATAATGCACGTGTGGGGAGCATGTGGCAAAATCAAGTCCAGGTTGTCACATAAATAATGCAAGTGTGGGGAGCATGTGGCAAAATCAAGTCAAGGTTGTCACATAAATAATGCAAGTGTGGGGAGCATGTGGCAAAATCAAGTCCAGGTTGTCACATAAATAATGCAAGTGTGGGGAGCATGTGGCAAAATCAAGTCCAGGTTGTCACATAAATAATGTACTCTAATACCGAGTGCTTTTTTTTCCTTCTTCATGTAAGCAAACAAGGGGACTTGTCATTAACTGGTACTTTTAGGTCCATCAGAAAATTAAACAGAAACAGAAGATTGTTGGGAGTTTTATCAACCTATTGGCGCCTACACCTTTTAAGGTCAAGTTTGTTCGGTTGGAATTGTTTGAAGGAAACAACTCTTGCCTTGCCTTTTGGATGTCTAATGATTCATGCCCTCAGTGTGAGGGAGCAGCAAGTATCCACCCCATGTGTGGCACTGAGCTGACGTAATGGGTTGGACATTGTCCATGTTGCTGTGAATACTTGTGTGCGCTTATTTTTCAGAAGTGTCGAGTTGACGTTTTGAGTTCAGTTCAGTTTGTCAGGGAGGTGCCACTGCGTTCGGACAAATCCATATATGCTACACATCTGCTAGGCAGATGCCTGACAGAAGCCTATCCCAACGTGCTGGTCAGACCTTGAATGCAAGCAGAAAAGCTTGTCAATGCTCATATGCACATTGTGTGTGTACCTGTGTGAACTGCTGTTTTGAATGGCAAAATTCGTAAAGTTTGACTTGCATGCATTCCAGTTAAAAATAACCAGCAATTTTTTTTCCCTCTCCAACACCAGCTTTGACATGGCAATTTTTCACAACATTCATAATTTCAACCCTGAAAGCAACATCTGTCGACTTATCGGAGGGACAAATTTACTGGGGCACAAAAACTTGGTCGATATGTATGAGGAATGCACTTTTTAAATACAGGTAAATTCAAAATTTAGAGTTAAAGAAAACTATTGGCTGGGAGCGACTTGAGCAGGGACAACTGTGTTTTGCTCCGGTCTCCTTCTCTTTACTAGATTTACAAAGTCAAGTACCACTTGGGGACTTGCAGTTTACGCGACAACATGCCAAAATGATGTCTGGCAAACAGTGGTGCAGGCAGCCAATGTAAAAAGCACCACATAACCAAAGTGCCCTCTTACAAGTGCACATCTTTTAGTTATTCTAATGAAAAACCACTGCTGTCGTTTATATATAGTTGAATGGTACCTTTTTGGCTGAAACAATTGTTTTTCAAAGGCTTTTTTTAAGCTGTTAATGGAGCAAGCGTGTATGAAATGTGTGTATTCAAGGAGACAATTGGTACACCATTTGCAGCCTGCATAATAAGTCGCATGCCTTACTAGGCACAAGTGGGTGGGATGGGGATTGAAGCCAAGGACACAATGCGCAGAGAATATATAAGGCACCAGATTTTAGAACAGCTTGAGCATTTTTCTCCACAGATGAGCATGTCGGCACTGCTGCAACAGAAATCCATTTAGATTCCAGACTTGTTTCATGTCATTGTACGACAGGGCTGGGTACTGTACTTCATTAGCACACTCCACTGTCAAACAGGTCTACCTGCAGATATGATGCCTGTGATGTTGAGTCAGGAAATTTGATCAACAGTCCCGAGGACATATCAGGAAAAATGAGCAGCATTTGATTGTGCAGTCCTGGTTCCCATTTAAGCTCACTGCACACTCACATTTGATAGGAGATGGTCATGGGTCAATAAATTTTAATATTTGCTGTTGATGGGATTCAAACCCGGTCATAGTTTGTCGCTTACCACCTAGCCTCAGAAAGTCGATGGCAGATCTCAAACAGAAGAATGAATATTGTTAGACTCATTCACCCATTCCTTCCTGGCAAAGGTACATGTACACAAAAATTAACAGAATGTGCTAAGTTTATTCACGTCTCTCTTTGCCTCAATACATTATTTAGTATATTTCTTTCATGAAAAAGACTCAAACCTTACAATGTGCAAGCATCAATTCTAAGCCTCTAGATTCAAATTTGTCATTGGAAAAAAAAATTTTTTTTTTTAAAGTTGAT
Source organism: Babylonia areolata (assembly GCF_041734735.1). NCBI lineage: Eukaryota > Metazoa > Mollusca > Gastropoda > Neogastropoda > Buccinidae > Babylonia > Babylonia areolata. The sequence continues at coordinate 3,325,562 of NC_134904.1, read as the reverse complement.
CTATATAAAAAAATCAATATGCTGTTTTAAACAAAATCAATCACGTCTTACAGATATATATTTTGTGGTGAAAATCAGTGATTGTACCTAGAAGCCAAAAACAGAAGCACGAGGGTGAATGGGATATTATGACATGTAAGATATGTGGATGTGAATGTAGTCAATACAGTTTGGTGAAGAGAACTGATACTTTCAACATTACTGCACCTAAACAGAAAGAACAGATGTCATCCTACATACATTATCATTCTGGCTTTGCAGATTCATTTTTTTTTTTTTCTAAACCCAAGCACCTCCAAATGGAATTGCTTCGTTAGGAAAAAAAAAATTCTACTGAGTACTTACATCACACCTGTCTCCTACAAGCATGAACTGCAAATACCTTCAAACTTATCAGTGTAAATAACCATACTTAAACTTGTTCTGATTGGGGCAGTTCTTCAATTAGTGTAACGAACTAAATGTTGACATAGTCCAATGTTTGGCCAACTCTTTTTCTGGTGAGTGTTCCTGCATCAAAGCTGCACTCTGTGGATGATGGCAACAAATCAGTGAATAACCAGACTGAACTTACCTTGTAACAATTAACACCATAAAGACTGCCATCTCAGCTAAGTATCTTGAATTTAGTTCCATTTCTGCCCAAATCGATAAATGTGTCATTTTTGTTTTCAAATCAGTATTTTTTCACATCTGAAAAAAGGCCAATAAATCTACACTTGAATGGATTCAAGCACACACAAAATCTTCCCATATATTCATTCATGCAAGGATATGGTGGCATAAGGTGAGAAGATGGGTAGCTCTTATTTTGGGCATATGAACATTTGGAACCACCATACAACCAACAGTTTTAAAGCCGCTCAATTTCTGGTCATGGTCACCTGAATACTTTTACCGAATATAATTTTGTTGTCATCTACACTGAATGTCTTCCCAAACTGAATCCCTCTACTCATTCTGCCCATAAAAATGGAGGCAAAGGGTGTGAGACATAACTGAAATATGCCAGATCAGCACAAGTACAACAAACACAAACTTAATGAACACAATGGAACAAGTAAAAGACAACTGATACAAATAGGGACAGTGCTACAACCTGAATAACTGGTGAGCAAGCAAGCCTTTTTTCCCCTATAGCATAAGGTTCTGAACATTCAAGTTATTTAATCATTTTGATCATTCTTATCATGATACGAATTATTACGTCACTTTGAACTTTGTCTTTATATTCAATTTACTGTAATACTCATACTGTAAGAAAAGATCACTTGATGCTTGAAGAATAGATCACTCCTGTATTTTTAACACTGTTGAAGCAACAGGTTTTTTTTTTGGTTTTTTTTTTTTTGATTAGCTGCTCTGACAAAATGTTAATTTTCAGATTAAAAAAAAAAAAAATTCAATGCAATATGTTTCAGCTTAAAGACTTTCATGCATGAACTGTATCTTCACTAAGGCAAAAGTTAATACTATTTGCCACTCTCCTTTGTCAAGATTTCTCTTCCACAATTGCTAACTACAAGCCAATTGTACATCACCACAGACACATGCACTTACTTTTGGGTACTCATAAGAAACACACAGGCCAAGAGCCAGAGGCACAGATGACCTAACAAAGTTTAAAACTAAACTTTTTCTTTTTTGTCATAAGGTTTTGTATGGAACATAAAGGACAAGTTTAAACACAGTTCATGGATCTTCCAGACCAGAATCACAAATATATATCATGCACTGATGACTAGAGTGGGAACAACCGAGAAGTTTGCATGACCAAAACATCATAGCATTCTGAAATGCCTCTTCCAGTGTGAAGGCTACATGCATCAAGCACCTGTGGTTTCATTGGGTCAAAACACAATTTTGAAGTCATGTTTTAACTCATGATTCCAGTTCACATCCAGAAAAGTTAAATAGATGAACTTGCTTCAAGGTATCATTACTTACAGCGGTGGTGTAAAAACATAACTACGGCATTTTATCATTCTGAAGGGCCAACCACACGGGCTGTTATGATAAGTTATGTATATGAAAAGATACTTAACAGAAGAAGAAATTATAACATACTTAAATTAACAGAAGAAATTATTGAAATCTGATATTCAAATAATTTCTGCAAACGAAAATCAAACACCATTAAGTACTGAATCTCCTCTGCACCCAAAACACAAAAAACACCTACAGCTAGTCTGCTTTTTATGTTTGGTAGTCGAAACACTTAAAAAAAAAAAAGTTAGAAGACCGAGTCAAAGCATTAGGCTGGCAAAGAAGACAAGGCGTGTGGAACGATTCTATACCTTACTTATATATGTAACATGGATGTGGACAGGCCACAGGTTTCAGTGCTTTAACACTACAGTGGATTGAGCTTTTCTACAAAGGGGGAGATGGGGGGAAGCAAATCTTCATTATGTTGTCTATTATACCAATCTTAAGACCATCATACTGTTCACTTTAGGCAACTTACCTAATTTTCTAAGTCTGGAGAGAGGGAAAGAGACAAATGATTCCACCTTGAGCAAGTGTGAGAGATGAATATATCTTTGCCTATCTATATCTGGTTTGTGTAGATATAAAGAGTGTGAAACAGTTAATCATAAATCAACTGCCAGCAACATTCACTCTGTTTTGGAGGGTTTTTAAAAATAATGAAAGCTGAACAACTGAACAAGCAAAGAAAAAGCACAGAAACCATTTGTTTCTCAATTTGGCTGCAGTTCTGGGTCTCAAAGATAAGCAAAGATGGTAAATGACATAGCACTTGTCTGCATCCGCATTCACACACATTCACAGTGGATTCTCATTTTCCCACATCAGTGCATTTTTATAAAACTGCCACACATTTTTTGGGGGGGATAATTTAGACTATCCTGAACCTTTTTTGATGAAAGAACTTCACTATTTCACCAGCACTTGTTCAGCAGAAAATAACTTCTCCATGCAGAAAATGGCAATTGTTCACAAATGTTTATTTCAACAAATCATTTTGAACCGTTTTCAACTTTCAGTGAAAAAGAAGAGAAAAAAACAAAAAAACAAAAAAAAAAAAACAACAAAAAAACCACCATCAAAAAACATAAAATATTCATATTGGTGCTAAACAATATTCAATATTTAGAAGGGAAAAAAAATAAAGACAGACAAACCTACCCACCTTTCCTCCCCCACTTGACCTCATAATTTCAAGATAAGAAATAAAGCTCCCATACACCCCCTTCTAAATCCTCCAGGAGAATGAAAGATGTTTCTTGACCAGACAGGTTCTCCCTGAGCAATGACCAGACTTACGTTTCCTGTTAAAAATGAAAATTACAGGTACAAATGTAGGGTGCATGTATATCAAGTTGATTTTGTCCATGTTCCCATTCTGGACAGGGCTTCAAACAACAAAACTCAAGCTGGGGGAAATGAGAGTACACAGAGTTTTTTGCCGTTGTTTCTTGAACACATGCTGTTACACATTCTACATGCTGAACTGACAGATAAGGTGGTCTGTGGGGAATCGCTAAAACATTCCTCCCCTTTTTTCACATACATTGTTTTGGCATGCCGCTTTAAAACTGTAATTGAACACAAATGGATTTGACAATCAGAAAGCACTCAGAATTACCTAATCAGCAACAGTCCCAGACAGATTTTTGAAAGCCGGACTTCCAGACTAGATACACTTGCAGTTGTACCCCTGCAGATGGTTGACATGATTTTAATCAACATCATCTTACTTAAGTGATGAGCGACCCCCCAAGCCCCTTATTTTCTAAACATTCATGTTCTTTTAAGTATCCACTTGTTTCCTGCCATGTGTCTTTTGAAAATCATAATACTCAACTGAAATCATGCATCCCTTTAACCACAGAGCCAACTGTGACCCAAACCCCATAGTGATGGTGGTGGGGGGGGGAAGCCATAAAGAGAGATGTACTACACAAAGTCCTGGTGTGATGATAAATACACAATGGTGGGCAACGTGGCCAATGGAAAGGGGCTGGTAATGCCAAGAAAAGAGCCAGAACATGAACACAGCAGACACTGACAAGCCAGCCAGCCTGTCTGCACCAAAACTCTCCAGTCTGTCCATCCCTAGTATCAGGTGTGTACGCTGCCACTGACTCCAGCTCCCCCCTCTCTTTGCTCGCTCTCACCTTCTGCTCCTTTCCATCTCCCAATCATTGTGCACTTATTTGTTCACCTGAAACAGAGAAAACAAATCCACTCTTATGGCAATTGGTAAAATGAATGCATGTCTTCATGAGAGCAGGAATGTTACTATATTATTCAGTTTTTCAGTCCAGATTGCAGCTTTGACCATGATTCAGGAGTCACTGTATAATTAATAGGCTGGTCACATGATTACTGAAACTATAAGGCACCAAAACTGTTAGTGAATACAGTATGCTTGTGTAGTAATATTGTATAACAGTGTTTGGGGGTTTGCATGAAGGTGTGTGTGTGGACGAGTGTGTCTTTGCAGAAGGAATGGCAATCCCTGTCTGAAGCACCAGTTTTCACTCGAAGAGTGTAGGAAGCAGCAAAGCTGACATCAACTTTGGGTGTGTCTAGCTGATTTTTCTTGTCCGCAGACTCCATGCTTGATAGGGAGAGCACAGTCTTGCAGCCAACAAGTACCTCAGGCTTGACAAACCTGGCCATCAAGTCTTTCATCAGGCAGGCAAGGTTGAAGGCAAAGAATGGCATCACTGGCCAATCTGTCTGATGCAGCAGCTTCAGGAAAGGCTGTACCTCCCAGGAATGCAGATGAAGAACTGCAGCTTGGTTTTTCGTACAGTGTCATTCATGGCAGTAGTGACATCCTTGTAGGACTGGCTAGATGGTTCCAGAGAGGAGAAGGGAAAACAGGCTGGTTTCATTGGCAGCAGTTCCACTGGCCTTGACACTGTAAGGGCCTATCATAGTCAATGCATGCCAGAGCATAGCATCATATGTGGAACAGTTGTGGTGCACTTGCACTGATAAGGAAAGGACTGAAGAAGGAATTCCAGAACATAGCATCACATGTGGGCCAGCTGTGGTACACTTGCACTGATAAGGAAAGGAGGGAAGAAGGAATTCCATTCAACTTCCAGCCTTGCAGACAAGGTGTTAGGGCCTAGGTCTCCTAGCGATAATGTTTAGTACAACAGTAGGCTAGCTGAAGGCTAGCTGCCTTAGTTGTTTGGTTTTCTATCTCCTTGGTTTTGAAGATGCTTGTTCAAGTTTTTTAAGATGCTTGTTCAATTTTCCCAAACCTTCCCAACCCACAGATACCAAATGCTATTTTTCCCAAACTTTCAAAACTGGGAAAAAGACCGTCCGTTTTTCCCAACCTGTGGGAACCCTGCATATCTCTGGATAATAATGTTTTTACTTTTTGTGTATACACACACAGAGGTCTAACACAAATTCTGTTAGTAGCAGCAATAAAGTGTGAATGTATACAGTGTTTATGGTGGAAGTTAAAAGGAAATTTTCTACCTAAAATTACGTTGAAGTAACATACTTACCGTGACCCACTACTGCAGACTCCAGCAGGGGTCTGACATTCCTGTCCTGTGCAAACTACTATCCACCTATGCGGAGAAAACGAAAGTAGCTACAGCCAATAACGTCCCGGAAGTAGGTTACCTCCCCTTTGCCCCCCTAACTAGCGCCTTCTCTTTACAGCAAATCAACGCAACCAGCGCAGTGTGCAGGGAGAACAGAAAGCGGGGAGAACGGGAGGGTCTTAAATGTGGGTCACGGTAAGTATGTTATAAACATACTTTTAGGTAGAAAATTTCCTTTTAATTACACATACTTAACCATGACCCACTAGTGCAGAATGGCACAAGGTGTGTCTTTGCAGTGCGCTGCGATGGCCTGTTGTGTGACCACCACAGAGGCAACGCCTCTTGAGCCATCATCCCTAAAGCAACAGACGTCCCTAAGTAGAATTCGATGAAGGTAGAGTATTGTGTCGCCTAAGGATATTGGTGGGGGCAAAGAAGAATGAGGTCCGCAGCTGTATTGTGGGAGAGGTCTGTGGCCCACAGCTGTGCTGATAAATGTAGCGCAAAGAAAATCAGGTCAGTGTGTTGAATCCACTTTATTGAGAGAACCCTTCAAATCAAAGGGGAGGAAACACGTACCCTATAGGGTTGTCTCACTTGAGCGCGGTTGAGCGTCAATGCAAGGAGCTGCACATGTGGTTTGATCTGATGATTCCACATCGGTTGTGGGCTGATAGTGGAAGTGATATGTGTTTGAAGGAAACTGTGGCACAAGACAGAGGTTGGCCACCATGCTGGGCTTGCCTTGGGTGTGACAGCCAGATCTGCAGAGCTCCTCCATGCTAGCAGACAGGCGATGGACGCTCCCCCTGCCACTTTTTATTCGCTGTCAAAAAACAGCACTGGCATGTTGTATAATTTATTATCTATTTATGTATGTAAGCTTATCTATTATTATTCACCTTTTTTTTCTTCTTTTTTTTTTCTCAAGGTCTAAGCGTGTTGGGTTACGCTGCTGGTCAGGCATCTGCTTGGCAGATGTGGTGTAGCGTATATGGATTTGTCCAAACGCAGTGACGCCTCCTTGAGCTACTGAAACTAAAACTGAAACTTTCAAAAATACAGGCACACTTTCTGATTTGGGGACATAAACACCACTGGCCCAAACCAATGCACTAATTCAATTAGTAATTACTTACCTTTGACAGAATGTCAGCTTCACAGATATCGTCAAGACAATCGACCTGGAAATACGGTACTTCTTCGTTGATCATCTTCTTCACGACTTCTTTGGAGGCTGCATATACCATTTTATGCTTGACAGGCGTGTGTTCTGGACACCTGCAGAAACATAAAATCATCTCAGTTTCCAACTTGTCAATCATATCAAGTTTTATACCCAGGGCTACACAAACGTAAGCAGACAACAAACTGATTAGTGTGAGTTAGTATGCCCGTCACAAGGCTCACTATTTCAAAGCAAAAAAACCTAACTCAACGGCTTTATCTTTTAAATTTCAAAAGGTAGGACTAATTTGTTTGAAGAAACCCAGTACAAGTCAACCTGTACACACATTTAGACATGAATGAGATAAAGAACTCGGCAAAATTTCAAAGCAGTATTTCAAATAGTTCCGGAGATTTAGCTTTTTACAGTTATCTGAAAAATGTGCTTTTCCCAAATGGCAAGATTGGCTACATTTTCCAAAATACTCTCAAAATAAAATTCCTTTCACTACACACTCAGCCACTGCTGGTCCCAAGCCCAGATGCAAGAGGATGGTCCAATAAGGGTAACATCACTGATCATCATCTGAAGAGGGGTGAGGGTCAATGAGGCAGAAGCGATGAGAAGACATGCTGATGTAGTCTGGAGAGAACCACAAGTCCAGACAGATTTGTATGACCTCCTTTCTCGTTCGCCTCCCATTAGATGAGCAACCTGGTGTCCTCGATGAAGGCTGCTGTCCGTCACAGCTCCTCCAGGGTGCCGTACAGTTTGGCTTCCACTGCTGTCGGTGTTGGCCAGTACTTCCTCCTGGATGCTGCATGCGTCCTACAGTCTTGAAGGATGTGGTCGGTTGTCACTGGTCCCTCACCACAAGGGCACTCTCCACTCTGTCCAATGCCAAATTTTGTGTGCATGTGGTGGAGCGGGCGGTTGTGTCCAGTCCTCAGTCGGAAGATCTTGACCTGTTCCCGTCGTTCCAGCGAATGGTATGTCTTTATTCCTTGCTGTGCCTTGATGATTGTCTAGATTTCATTGTATGACACCAGTTTGTTGGCCTGCTCCTTCTGTGCACTGTCTTTTGCCAGAATGTCCACTTTGTCATTGCCTCTGATGCCACACACACAAAGATCCTCATCCAGGCAGGAAAATTCAAACGCCTTGAAAACCATCCAATGAACAACAGAATGAGCAGACCCACCAAGAGCCGGCTGAAAAGAGGCAGCTTCATCCACCAGTCAAGACGCCTTGAAAGACAAACCCCAGTCTTGATGGAACACGAAGCAAAGCCTATCCCAGCAAATGTCACCCACACATCTTGGAAGAGGCAGGTGTTCCCAACAGTTGTCACCAGCATTCCTGGAGTGGAGAAGAGAGGAACACAGTCAGACACTCAAAGGAAGGCCCTGGCCATGGAATACATCTGCAACCAGTACCCCCAGGAAGACTGGACCCATGTCTTTACAGATAGCTCCGCCGCAGAAGCAACAAGGGATGGTGGAGCTGGAATCTTCCTCCGATACAAAGACAGAGATAAAGAAATTGCAATCCCAACAGGAAAATACTCAACTTCCGAGCTGAGCGAGAAGCCCCTTGTGAGGCAGCCACAACAGTCTCGCAGAACTCCTGGGATGCTGCCCCGATCCTCAGGGCAAGTCAGTATGCAGCATGGGCACACCCTAGTACATGCAGAATGGGGGTGCCATCCGCTCAAACCATCCCAAAGGGTCAGTGGCACCTAGACCTCCAGGAACGGAGAAACCAGACTCGGTTGGAGGGGAGGTCCAGTCCAACCTGGGTGTTGGACCCGCATACACAGGCCTTCCCGTGCAGGGTAGACTGACTAGACAGTGAGGTCATGCTCTGTTACCTGCTTTCATTTTTCTCCCCCCATCCCCCCCTGAATTTCACAGCCTTCAGTCAAATGTATACTGTTGTATAGCACCAGTTCATTAACTTGTTCAAATTAGAATCCAGTCTGCTAGCCCTGTTTTTCAGTCCCGTACGCCATATTGCTGAGCATTATGCTTTAGAAAAATGGTCAGTTCACTTCTTATTTCTCAACTTTCACACTATCCTCAACTCGGACACTGTCACTTTTCATGGCCTTAACCAGCAGAGTGTCTATAAGACGTCAGCTGACATCCTGCAAAAAGTATTGCCATAGTGCCTGTAAGACGTCCACTGACATCCTGCGTATGTTCTGATTTTTCCTTCATTGGAGTTTGGTTCAATTCACATCAACAGACTCTAAACAGTTTTATGTGTCTGGATTATAAAAAATACTATTTAAATGAACGTTCATCAGGTAGAAGACCCCTTTCTACTAAATAATAATTTGCTAACTGACCACGTGATACGCACGTGGAAAAGGGGTTTGCATCATGTGCAAAAAAAAAAAAAAATGCATTGAAAACTGCATCTAGTAAAGCAAATAGTCACAGTAAGCAGATTTACACAATTCTGAAAGCTCTGCTTGACTTTACATGCCTGAACAGCTATCTACAATCAACCTAATTAGGTAAAAGAGCCCAGAAGCAGAATCTACACTCATTTTCCTTCACAAAAACATTTAGTTTCTGTATTACCCATAGCATTTGTGCTAGAATTTTTTTGTGTGATTTAGTACCCCCAGATCCTCAAAATTCACTGGCAAGGGGACAGCACTTTTTCTTCTTCTTCTTTTTTTTTTCAACACGAACAATGTTGCTGTTCAGCCCAATTGTGAACATTTACAGTGATCAACAATGTTGTCATATGTTCAGTTTGATGTGTCAGGTGGTCATGTGGTGGTCATAATTTAGTTTTCAGACACAGATTCAGCGACAGGTCAAATTTCAGTAAAAAAAAAAAAAAAAAAAGTTGTACCTTATGCCAAAAATTACAGTAACTGATAAAATTTAATAGTCCTGCTGCACTGGGGTGGAAAATATTTCAAAAAGTAAAATCCACAAAACCAAGAATGTGATCCTGGAGAACTCCCTTGAACTTCAACTATATAGCACTATAAGGACAGATAACACAATCCCCTCGTCTAACAAGCAGAGGTAACATCACAAACTTTGACTCACCACATCAGCTGAATAAGTTTGGAAGTATCTGCTCCAGATTTGGCCTTGAATGGGTAATCATATACAATGTAGCGGGCGTCCTTGTCTGGCAACCTTTGGATCAATTCCCAGAACTGTGGATGGTTGTCCTTTCGAAACAGAGAAAAATTAAATTACTTTTAGTGACTTCCTGAATCATGATTATTAACAACATGGGTAAACAAGAGTTTCTGATATTGTGACTGAATTATACTCCCTGTGTGGTTAAATATACAGGGATGTCAGAAACTTTAGCAAAAAACCTTACTGTAGCTGGAGTCAATGGGCAACAACAACAAAAAAGGAGTTTCTGTCATTGTGACTAAATCATACCCCTACCACAACCCCCATCCCACACCCCTACCCCCATCCCTGCCTGGTTAAATGTACAGAGATGTGAGAAGTGAAACAAGAAAACTTACTGTAGCTGGGGTCTCATTCCCTATAGTAAATGAACACTAAACTGACAATTCTGGACTTATATTTTGTAATCTTTGTAACAGACAATTGCCATCCTCATTGATTTTAAATTTAAGCTGAATTTTCATTTCTTGAAACAGTCTACAAAAATTAACAACATGGCCTAGCTTGAACTTGAAAGAAATGGGGAAACAGGTCTGGTGAATTATTATTTGGACACATTCCATATGATCTGATTCATCTCAATTCAATAAACTCCATTTTAATGCACAATCTTATCATCATGTAACATGTTATGATAGTGACCTATGTAAATGTTGCCTGTGATACTGCAATGAACTTTACTCTGGATGAACATAAGAACTTAGATAAGGTAAGCTACATTCTCTGCTGTAAACTTAGTTTTGAATTCATAAAACAAGCATACTAGGATCACTACAGATATCAAGTTCATTCTTCAAGTTAATAATAAAATCGTTTATTAAAGAATTTCGTATATGGTGGCATGTACAATAAATGAACAAATTCCCTCTTCCACTTAGTCAAATGCACAAATTTCCTTTGGTTTTTCTTTAATCTTAAGAAACCAAGCAAATCGAATCAGACCTTAGTTGTGTAAACGTCTGACACTGACAATGGTGATTGGCCACAAACGAACCTTTTGCACTCAAAAACGATAAGTAGACTTGGCTTCTCGTTTCGCCAGAGCTTTGGAAGAAAAAAAACACCTTAAAATATTGTCATTGAAAATTAAGTTTTCATTATCCCCAAATTTCACACCCTGACCCATAATTCAGTTGTTTGGGTTTTGGCATTCTGTAAAACTATTGCTTATCTACTGACTGATTTAAAGGTTTTATCTAAAACTGCATTTCACCAAAAGCTTCTCAGCATCTCCTCTCGAGGGAAAAATATCGGCTACCACCAAACACTTTGTCTAGTTGTTTTAACTTCAAAATTTAATATATAACAATAACACATGTAAATTGTAAGTAATTCTATACTAATACAACCTCAACACCGAATACATGAATTTTACATCAAGTACCCCGAGTGTATTACGCAAAATAGCAACAAGAACTCGAGAACTTGGAAAACCTACTTCGCACTTTATGCATTCGTCCTCGATGATTTCTGTGAGATCATCAGTAATCTTATACACAACGAATCTCCGTTTATGACCTTTCGAATTCATTTTCACTTTGTTGAATATCTCGAAGCATTTCTCGCCTAGTTTCACTCCAGAAGACATGGTCGATGGTGAATCACTGGTCTTGACAATCGGCTGCCACTTCTCACACAAATACAAAATGGAGGACTGAGGGAGAGTCTCGACGAAGTCAAGTCATGTGACAGGGGCTTCCTGGCGTTGAGCTTAGTGCGCAAACTTATTTTGCAGTTTTCTTTCGAACAGCTGGCTTTTATAATATGCTCCAACACCGATCATGAGTAAGATATCAAAAAAAGATGTGCATCACACCGATCGTGTGTAAGACGTAGAAAAAATGCATTCATTGCTTAGTATGTGCCGGTCGGATGATTATGACAGTGCTTTTACAAGATAATTGAGGACAAATAGGATCGTCGGAAGTCAGTCGAGTTACGGTGATTTGTTTTCATGTTCATTCATACGTTTGTTGAGAAACGACTTAATTTTATCCCAAGGCAAAGGAAAATAGTTTATTTCATGTACCCATCCGATCGTTGAAACATTACATACATGCATCAACAAGCAAACAAAAACAGTGATGTCAAAACTAACACACGCACAAACACACACACACACACACACACACACACACACACACACACACACACACACACACACACACACACACACACACACACACACAGAGTAAGATCACAAGATAATTCATTGTCCTTAAAAGGATATGCTTGGTGTCACAGAGGGACCACACAGTTAAATCCTATATAGTACAAATATAGACATTCATAAGCCATTCAGCTGATTTGCATACGCACACAATCTCAGCTGCATCAAATATCCATGCGCCCGCCATCAGTCTCCATTTCACACTCGTTATAAGATATTACTAAAAACATGTAAAACGACCTTCAAACATAAGCAAGTAGGTTACAACAATGAATATATATATATAACAACAAAAATAACAATAATAGTAATAATAACAACAATAATGATGATGATGATGATAATAATAATGATACTGAATAACAACAACAGTAATAGTGATAATAACAACAATGATACTACTATTACCAAGACTACTGCTACTGCTACTACTACTAATAATAATAATGAATAAATAAATCAAAACCCCTTGTCCTATACTAGAAACTAGACACAGCCTGGGATTAAGATACAACACTCAACTACGGCTTAAAAACTGACAATAGTATTAAAATTGCAGTATCAAAGAACACACACACACACACACACACACACACACACACACACACACACACACACACACACACACACACGACATTATCTAAACTTAATTAAAATGAAGAAGAATAAATTGATAATACTGATGAAAAATATTGAATGTGCACAGTTGGTGGAAGTCTGGACTGTTGTTGGAGGGGTGTTTTCCGTTTTCCATGATTATAGAGGACCTTGTGATCCATATAGCCTATGGTGTTGCAGTACTACATTCTGGACTTTCACAGCACAGTGTGTTGCGGCGACAAGCCTGTGCAAGGTTGGAAATGACATTTCAGTGACATTTCCACCAACAAGCGCACTGAGGCGAACACACTTCCGGTTCAGTGTTTACAAACGATGACAGCCTCTCTCTCCATGCCGCGACAGAAGCACTTTCAGAACTATATATGTGTTTAGAATAACAAAGTACATTTTGCAGATTTGTTGTGGTGTACTAAGACGGCCGACGGCGACCTTATACATGTGTGTAAAATCAACATTGGAGTTGCCGCCACAGTTGCCAGGGGTCATTTTCATTTCCGGTTGACTCAACAGGAGCCACGGACACTAAACCCTGCCTGGAACAACTTAATGTAAACTTAGCTTGTTGTTAACTGTGACGTGCCTGTAGATTAATTAAGAGCTAGCTATTTGTGTGTACAGCAGTACCAATTAATTATACAACAAGAACTCCAACAAAGTGTGTGGATGCTTGTGTCCCAGCGAAAACTACAAAGTTGGCTGTCTAACTCGAGTAACTGACTGCTACCTTACCTTTGCTGAACTATCTAGGTGCGTATTGTTGTTGTTGTTTTTTATTTATTTTTTTTATTCGTTTGTTTGTTTGTTTTTAACTACAAAGGATGCACAGAATGGAGTAGGCTGTACCACGCAGCGCATCGACCCCGCGCTGTATTGGGGCAGTAACATGCAGCTCCAACTGAAACTCTTCACACTACTGTTCCTACTCTCCATCCACAGACTGTCAAGGAACCTCCCCACCCCACCCACACCCCCACCCATCCCAGGTGGAGGCCCAGGCGAAAGGACTCACTTCTATCCTTTTATGGCTACAACCTACTTCCCTTTAGGACTGATCCTTCTCTTTCTTCTCCCGAACCACCGAACGTACCCATTCTCTATTGGTCCTGGCATTCCTCTTGTCAGGAGATGTGCAACCAAACCCTGACCCCAGAGCCCACACAGTCTACCTATGTTGCTTCTTTGAACACCGTGTCTCATGGGCACCCAGTACTGAATGGGTCTGCTGTGATGAATGTAGCATTTGGCATCATTGATCATGTCTGGAAATGGATACCAATGCCTACAGCCTGCTCCAACGCAATAACGTTCAATGGCTCTGCTGCAAGTGTGACAATATGAACTCTGACAGCTTTCACTTTTAGGAACCTTGAGGTCTCCCCAAGCTACTATGAACCCATCTCGGCTGAAAGCGTCACAAGTGAAGTTCTCTCTCCAACTTTGATCCCTTTGCTGACGAGTAGCCCAGGACCAGCCAGCCCGAGGCAGACGTCTCATGATACCATCCGCCCCGAGGGACGAAACCAGACCAGAGCGTTCTCAGCAAGAACCCAGAACTCATCAGTTTTACCTGCCAAAGAAGACAAATACCGTGTAACGACAGCCAACTGCCAGAGCGTGGAGAAGGGAGCAGAACTAGAAGCTTCGTCAAATACATGAAGCCAGATGTCTGCAGTTGTGAATCATGGCTTAGAAACGACGTCAAGTCGGGTGAAATTTTCCCAGACAACAATATTGCCTACAGGAAGGACCAGCGTACCACCACTACTGGAGGAGGGGTCTTTATCCTTGTAGGTAGGAACATCATCTCGTCTGCGGAATCTGAACAGTGACTGTGAAATCATCTGGGATAAGCTGCCACTGAAGAACAAGAAGGAGCTCCTGGTGGCTTTCTACTACATGCCCCAAAGCAGCTGACAGAAACAGGTACAAACAGATGCTACCCTGCAGCGACTTCAACTGCCCGGACATCACGTGGGTCACAGGCACTACACCGCCAGAACAATGCGGTTAGGCAGCCCACATAGACGTGACGAGTGCAGCTCATCTTAGTCAGGTACACAACGAGCCAACAAGAGAATGTAACATCCTTGACCTTGCCTTCACATCAAACCCCACAGTCATCAGGGTCTCCACATCAGTGCCAGGAGACCACACCATCGCACTGACTGACCTCGACACCCGTGTTCAGTACTAGACTCAGAAGAAGCGGCAGATTTACGAGGCTGGAAAGGCCAGTTGGGAAAAACTGAATTCTGACCCGAGTAAGACAACAAGGAAGTTTAGTTTGGGGGATGTGTGTGTGTGTGTGTGTGTGTGTGTGTGTGTGTGTGTGTGTGTGTGTGTGTGTGTGTGTGTGTTGTTGTTTTTTTGTTGTTGTTTTTTTCTACCTGAGGACAGGAGGGAACGTAATGGTCTGTATCTGATGCTGGAGTACTTTACACACACATGGCGGAAGTGTCCTATCAACATAGCCTAATGCAAATACTGCCACTTTTTTTTTCCCTTCCAGTCCTACTGCCGGCAGTCCACAGCCGGGAACCATCGATGTCAGGTCTTCAGGAGGCCACACACCAAAGAGGACCTTGCATTGCTGCTGAGTCACTTTGGTGGTGTTCGTTTGTGCCTGTTCTGATTTAACGTACCTAGAACACCAACTTTTAAGTCCATTACTTACGACAATAATGGCTTTGTCGCGGAGCCAGACTGAGTGAGCGTCTCCCCCAGAGTGGAGACCTGCCGCCACCTATGAATCCGCCAACACTAAAGACCTTGACAAGACTCACCCGAAGCGCGGAAGTATCGAAACTGGGGTCACCATGACAGCAGGGCATGAAAGACCACATGATATGGGGCTTTTAGAATTGTTTTTATAGTGATGATGAAGAGGGAGGAGGATGACGATGATGATGACGATGCTGCTATGGAGGTCTATTTAGGTTTGGGAGTACATGACAAGGCTGTACACTTCCTGTCATAATGATATCCCGGCATCAACCAGGCCCGAAAGATACAGAAACTTGCAGTGTTTGTGAGGAAATTAGAGTAACACACCCAAAGACGCATCCGTAAAGTGGATGGTACAGGATTGTGTGATCCCAGTCTTCCCATTCAAGCCCATAGCACACTCAACAGTGGGTTGGAGCCAGCTGCAGGCCGAAAAACCCACCTATGGGCCAGAGCCTGGCTGCTGGTGGTTTGATTCAGTGTGTGTGTGTGTGTGTGTGTGTGTGTGTGTGTGTGTGTGTGTGTGTGTGTGTGTGTGCGTGTGTGTGTGTCCCGGCTAAAAATATATGTGTGAATTTATGTGTGCGTGTGCGCGTGTGTGCCGCCTGCACATTCAGTTAGCATACTTCAATGCACGCGTATGGGCAAGCGCGCTGGCGTGCAACTGATGTACAGTAGTAATGTTAGTAGTTGTGACTTTTCACAATTTATCCTTCAGTCCACTTTCATAGTCTTTCATTACCCGGCATTTCAATTACAAACACAGGCACTGACATGTGCTCTGTCTGTCTGTCTGTCTGTCTGTCTCTCTTACACACACGCATGCATGCCCCCTGGCAACATCAGTTTTATATTTATGGGTATGTTACTTTAGGTCTAAACGAAGTATATAGATAGCCCCAAAGGTATGATGAAGGCAGAGAACAAAGTCTGGGAGGACAGAACATGATTAAATTGTCTGGGTACTTTTTGACCCACCGGGAAAGTTCGTCTACAACACCGTTGACGAAGGATCGGGAACCGATCTTTCATATGACGTGCAGGACCGCACCGGCTTGGGAAGGCATGTGAAATATCTGAGGCTCCGTACGGGAAACCGTTGAGTGATAATAAAAATTTCCAGCCAAATTTCACGAGATTTCTTGGGGACAACGTTTTAGCAGCTTGTTATTTTGCACCATATCCATACGTATAAGCGAATTTAAGGATAAAAATATAAATGCTGCTTGCAGGGGAAGAAGAAAAACAATCTGAGTGTCGCCACCAAAGAATAAAAATCGAATCGGTCCTTCGGAGATCCTTAGGCAGACCGGTCTTGTCGACAAACGGCATCAATGACAGTGTTGCAAGCTAAGTATTGTATATCTTTTGAAAGGAGCATCAAGCAGTTAAGCTAAATGGTATGACACAACCCTTCGCATCATCGGTACACGACTCTTATCAAGTTTGAACTTAGCACACTTAATTTCGGGAAAATGAAATCTTTGCAACACGCTGCGCCCGCCACACTCTCACCAATGCCCAAATATGGACTTTTAATTTTGTCTTTCTCCACCGTTAC
>NC_134904.1:3298599-3303599 GCF_041734735.1 Babylonia areolata | reverse complement strand
ACGAACGCAGAAGAAGAAGAAAAAGAAGAAGAATCCTACGTAGTCTTCACTTGATTATTCCTCCACCCCCTTCCTCCACCTCATCACCGTTTGTTATTAATGTCGTGTCATGATGCCAAGGTTTTTTTCAGTCCGTCCATACAGGCGTGGACATTATCAGAAGTATGTAAGTATAGCAGTGTCACAGTTTTCGATTCCACGTACTGTTGTCGTCCAAGGGTTTGTTGTGATTCTGTGTCCCTTAATTCTAACCTCACGCACGCACGCACGCACGCACGCCCCCTCCTATCCCCCTACACACTGTGACATACACACGCACACAACCCCCCACCCCCCTCCCCCAAGACACACAAAACCACACCTCACCCCCCCCTCCCCCAACCCCCCCACCCCTCCCACACACAACTCTGCCCAATACGCTAGCTCTCTGTCTGAGTCTGCTAACACACACACACGCGTGCGTAGGCACAAATACGCAGGCAGGTACGCACACAGGCGCGCACTCATGCACACTTGCATACATATGTGCGCGTTTCACAGAGAGAGCGAGAGCGAAAGACAGAGACAGAGAGAGTGACAGACAGACTGACGGGAAGTCAGACAGACAGACGGACAGAAAGACAGACAGACGGAAAGACGGACAGACAGAGAGACAAACGTCTTAGAAAGCGTCTTGACGAAACGTTCTACCACGTTCCAGTTTCAAAGACTGATCAATTTTTTGCTTCACCACATGTGCTTTTAAAGAAACACCGCAAGTGTCTGTATCTCTCGGGCCTGGTTAAAGCCGGGATAGTAACATCATGAAAGAGAGTGTAAGAGTGCGGCCTTGTCACATAGTCCCAAACCTAAAATGCACCTCCATAGCATCATCATCATCATCATCATCATCGTCGTCGTCGTCGTCGTCGTCATCATCATAAGAAAAAGAGAAGAAGAAAAAGAAGAAAGAAGAGCAGATGCCTGACGTAGACATGAACGCAACACGCCGGCCAGGCCTTGACAGCCTTCCACGGGTTTGTATGGGGGGAAAAAAAACCTACCAAAAAAACAAACCAACCATTAACAGGAAATGAAATAAGAATGAATAACGAAACAAGTAAGTAACTGCAGTACGACAACAATAAAAGGAATGATACGCAGAAAGCAAGCTCGATGTTCAACAAGATGCGCAACGTGAAGTCTTTGTTTTTTCTCTTCTCAGTACAGTCTTTGTTTCACCAGACCCATTGTCCGGACAATGTCTCCTGCCTGTTCCTCTTCCTTCCCTCTCACCCGCACTGTTTTTCATATCATAAAAAAAAAGGAAAAAAAAAAAAGGAAGATAAAAGGTTAAAGGTCCCAGGGGCAGTAAGTCCATATTCGCTGTGTCTAGGGCTCGGCACGGGAAGGCGAGGCCCAGTCCTCTCCTTCCGCCGTTTTAGCCTTCCCCATCCCAAGTCAGGTATAACCCATTAACACCTGTGGGATGGTGTAAGGATAAATCCGAGTAAAAGCTCCTTTTCCCCAAGAACACAACATAGCGCCTTTCCTCAAGGACACAACATAGCGCCTTTCCTCAAGGACACAACATAGCGCCTTTCCTCAAGAACACAACATAGCGCCTTTCCCCAAGAACACAACATAGCGCCTTTCCCCAAGAACGCAACATAGCGCCTTTCCTCAAGGACACAACATAGCGCCTTTCCTCAAGGACACAACATAACGCCTTTCCTCAAGAACACAACATAGCGCCTTTCCTCAAGGACGCAACATAGCGCCTTTCCTCAAGGACACAACATAGCGCCTTTCCCCAAGAACACAACATAGCGCCTTTCCTCAAGGACACAACATAGCGCCTTTCCTCAAGGACACAACATAGCGCCTTTCCTCAAGGACACAACATAACGCCTTTCCTCAAGAACACAACATAGCGCCTTTCCCCAAGAACACAACATAGCGCCTTTCCTCAAGAACACAACATAGCGCCTTTCCCCAAGAACACAACATAGCGCCTTTCCTCAAGGACACAACATAGCGCCTTTCCTCAAGGACACAACATAGCGCCTTTCCTCAAGAACACAACATAGCGCCTTTCCCCAAGAACACAACATAGCGCCTTTCCTCAAGGACACAACATAGCGCCTTTCCTCAAGAACACAACATAGCGCCTTTCCTCAAGGACACAACATAGCGCCTTTCCTCAAGGACACACAGCACCATGCCGAACCCTGATGAAGTGGTGAACGCTGGATCAGAAGTCCAACGTCTAACCGATTCTGCCACATCGCCTCCACATGAAAGGCTTTTTTTTTTTTTTTTCTCCCCTATCATCTGCACCGTTTCAGTGGCATTACTTCCACGCCGTTCATTTAGATCCTCCATACACGGCCACACCCAGGTTCGTCCGTCACAGTTCCATCGTCGGCAGTCCACAGGGAACCATCGATGTTAGGTCGCCAGGAGGCCACACACCAGAGGAGACCCTGCACTGCTCCTGAGTCACTTCGGTGGTGTTCAGTGGTGCCTGTTCTGATTCAACGTACTTAGGACACCACCTACTAAGCCCCCTACAAACGATAATAATAGCTTAGTCGCGGAGTCAGACTGAGTGAACATCCCCCTCTCTAATCCCCCCCACCCAAGCCCCCCCCCCCCAACCCCCCCAGAGTGGAGACCGCCACCACGTCCCTCAAACAACAGAATCCCATGAATCTGCTGACACTGAAGACATTGACAGGACTCACCCCAAGCACAGAAGTGGAGGGGTATCGAAACTGAGGTCACCATGAGAGCAGGGCATGAAAGGCCACAGACTTTGAGACTGTTTTGTTTATATTGATGATGATGGAGGAGGAGGATGATGACGATATATATGACGATGTTGCTATGGAGGCCCATTTTGGTTTGGGACTGCATGACAAGGCTGTACTCTACGCTTCCTGTCATAATGATATCCCTGCGTTAACCAGGTCCCACATGAAAGGCTTGATAGACGGACGGCTGTGTGGTGAGTGGTGTGTGGCGAAGGCAACATCAGCGAAACAGTCACAGGCAGCCATGTTGGTTGTTACCACGGATGGCAGATCGCCGTATACAATGGGTCCCTTCAGGGCCGAAGGAGAGATGAGGAGAATGGCTTGACTGTCTTCTGACTGACCGCTGTTCCGGCCATCCATCCTGTCTTCTCCTCTGCTGCAGAGCACAGCCATGCTTCGTTCCGAACACGTGTGTGAACAAGTTCCAGTTCAAAACCAAACCATGTTGCACATTGCAAAAGCATGACCCAGCAGCCTGCAAAGAGAGAATTTTTCAGGGTTGGGTTCCTGCCAGTTCGTCAGTTCTTAAAAAAAAAAAAAAAAGTGGAAGAAAGCCAAAATAATGTTAAATGGTCTTCTTCTTCTTCTTTCCGTTACACCACCAACATCGACTTGCCGATGACTCTGTCGTGGTTCATGGATGCTGGGTATTTTCCTGTCTCCATAACCCACCGAACACTGACATGGGTTACAGGATCTTTAACGTGCGTATTTGATCTTCTGCGTGCGTATACACACGAAGGGGGTTTCAGGCACTAACAGGTCTGCACATATGTTGACCTGGGAGATGAAAAATCTTCACCCTTTACCAACCAGGCGCCGTTACCGTGATTCGAACCCGGGACCCTCAGATTGAAAGTCTAACGCTTAAACCACTTGGCTATGCTCAGTATTTTATTTCTTTTCTTTTAATAACTTAAAAAGACTGACCATTCGTCAACTGCTGAATTGTCGCCTCTGCTGACTTGTCACCAACGACAATTTTAAGTAGGTAGCTCTGTTAACCGCTCACTTGTCACTGGCGACAACCGTTGAGAGATTGCTACAAGAGGAGATGTGGCCATAGCCTTTATACACACAGATCAGTTAGCATCTCTTTACTACGTTAGAGATTGCTACAAGAAGAGATGTGGCCATAACCTGTAAGCATATTGATCAGTTAACATCTCTTTACTACGTTAGTTTGCCACAGAGGGGAGATGTTTGCCTCAGAGGGGGAGATGTTTGCCGCAGAGGGGAGATGTTTGCCGCAGAGGGGGAGATGTTTGCCGCAGAGGGGAGATGTTTGCCTCAGAGGGGGAGATGTTTGCCGCAGAGGGGAGATGTTTCCCGCAGAGGGGAGATGGGAGATGTTTGCCGCAGAGGGGAGATGTTTGCCGCAGAGGGGAGATGTTTGCCGCAGAGGGGAGATGTGGCCATTGTCTGTTGCCTGCACCTTGATCAGCATCTCTTCAGTGTCGGACCTTTGGCCACCGATGAAGTACATCAAGGTGCAAGACGCGAACAGACAAATCAGTGGACTGTTGCATTTGATATATCATCATCATCATCGTCGTCGTCGTCGTTGTCGTCGTCGCCATCGTCATCATCATCATCATCTGCAGCAGCACCAGGAGCAGCATCAGTCATCGTCATCATCATCATCATCATCAGCAGCAGCAGCAGCAGCAGCATCTTGAGCTTTAGCATCTGCATCGTCCACATTTTCGTCACAATCACTGTGTCGTCATTATCATTGCTGGTGTTATATCTGGTGTGGATATTATCATTATCGTTTTTATCCTCCTCCTCCTCCTCCTCGTCCTCCTCCTCGACCTCCCCATCATCATCATCATCATCATAATGCTTTATGAATGTGCAAAAGATATTGTGCGCCAGCTCAGTGCGATGTACATACATTGTAAGTCATTCAACTGACAGTGAAAATGGCCCCGCCACTGCGGACTTCATTCCCATGAATGCAGCATTCTTCTGAGTGTCGTACGCACATCGTCATTGTTCTGACCGTATCATGTCCTGTATCTCCAATTCCGGATGACAGTCCTTCAGATCTCTGAGGTCACCAGGGTTACAGTCACCGTCACTGCACACGGTCCACCGTGTTGAACGTGGCACGCGCTACAGTATACCGTGGTAAAGTCGTACGGTAGAGTCCGGATGTCCGGACTAAATGCGCGTTAATTGCGGTGCGGATGCCATTTT
>NC_134904.1:3266099-3281099 GCF_041734735.1 Babylonia areolata | reverse complement strand
CCAAGATCTACAGCTTCACTCCTCTTAGGAAATCCGCACAACACCAGCTCAAGTCAAGAGAAGAAATGCTGAGCAAACCAGCCGTTGTGGCCAAGTGGTTAGCATCGCGGACTGACGATAGGGAGGACGCAGGTTCGATTCCCAGCGAAGGTGGTTTTTTGTGTGTGTTTTTTTGTTGTTGTTTTTCTTCGGCCCGCGGCCGGCTCTTATCCAGAGTTAAGTGTATTGTGGGCTTAAATGGGGAGACTGGGACCACACAGTCGACCGTCATCCACTTCACGGATGCGTCTTTGGGTGTGATGCTCTGATTTCATGACCAGCACTGCAAGTGCATTATTTCTCGGGCCTGCTTAACGCCGGGATATCATTATGACAGGAAGCGTAGAGTATAGCCTTGTTGTGGTTGTGGTAGGGGTGTGGGATAGGGGTTGTGGTAGGGGTGTGGGATGGGGGTTGTGGTAGGGGTGTGGGATGGGGGTTGTGGTAGGGGTAGGGGTGTGGGATGGGGTTTGGGGTAGGGGTAGGGGTGTGGGATGGGGGTTGTGGTAGGGGTAGGGGTGTGGGATGGGGGTGGGGTAGGGGTGTGGGATGGGGTTGGGGTAGGGGTGTGGGATGGGGGTAGGGGTAGGGGTGTGGGATGGGGGTAGGGGTAGGGGTGTGGGATGGGGGTTGTAGTAGGGGTGGGGGTAGGGGTAGGGATGGGGGTGGGGGTAGGGATGGGGGTGGGGGGTAGGGGTAGGGATGGGGGTGGGGGTAGGGGTAGGGATGGGGGTGGGGGTAGGGATGGGGTAGGGGTGGGGTAGGGATGGGGGTAGGGGTAGGGATGAGGGATGGGGTAGGGATGGGGGTAGGGGTAGGGATGGGGTAGGGATGGGGGTGGGGGTAGGGATGGGGATGGGGGTGGGGGTAGGGATGGGGGTGGGGGTAGGGGTAGGGGTAGGGGTAGGGATGGGGGTGGGGGGTAGGGATGGGGATGGGGGTGGGGGTAGGGAGGGGGGGTTCGGAATGAGCGATCAGCGATCGGGAGTAGTGGTGGCACTGAAACGGGGCAGATGGTGGGATGGCAATAACAACAAACAAAAAGGAAAAAAAAGAGAGAGAGAGAAAAAAAAAAGAAGAAAAAAAGCGCAAGCACATAAAAAAGCACAAAAAAAACAAAACAAAACAAAAACAAACAAACACAAAAACAAAACAAAACAAAAAAAACCCAACAAATCATTAGATAAACAAACTTGCAATAAACACGAACGCAGCTCCCAGCACATATATTACCCATTACCTATATCAACAACAACTGAATGTTAACAACACCAATATCAACAACAACAACACCAGTGATTACAACAACAACGATAAGAACAATATTTCAGAGCTAAAGAAACATATCAAAGGAAAAAAACAAAGAATATACCATCTCTCCATCAGTCAAAAATTTGCCAGACAGGCATATTTACAGTTTTACTTCTTCCAATGATTTCATAACAACAGGCAGATTTGTTCTTAGAAAAAATTATTTAAAAAAAACAACAACAAAAAACAGGGAGGCTAACAAACAAATAAACAAACAATCTCCATCATAATCATCTCATGAAAAAAACAACAACAACAAACAAACAAACAAAAAACCCAACACTCTCATTTAAATCTTCATAACTCAGTTTCGCCACTTTTAAATTGAAATTTGATAAATTTATCCATCAATAACTTTTGCATATTTCCACCAAATATGAGTAATTAATAAAACAATAAAATCGTCCCTCTGTGTGTGTGTGTGTGTGTGTGTGTGCGCGCGCGCGTGTGCGTGTGTGTCAGTTGTCGCTTGACGCAATCTGTCTGCCGTCTTAGAAAGCGGTGACTGTCAATGTAAGCTGGTATTGCCAAGGATTAAAGACAGTGTTATGCAACGCTCAGATCATTGCACAACGCTTCCCCTTAACACACGGAGCGGCGCGCGCGCGCGCCTGCATTGACGCACACACACACACACACATGAGCGGGCACACACATTTTCATGAGCGGGAACACTCACACACACACACACACACACATGAGCGGGTACACACATACACATGAGCGGGCGCGCGCGCGCACACACACACACACACACACACACACACACACACACACACACACACTGGCTTACACACACTGGCACACACACACACACGCCCACACACACACACAAACACACACACACACACACATTGACACACACACACACACACACACACACACACACACTGGCACACACACACACACACACACACACACACACACACACACACACACACACACACACACACTTTACATTTCTTAGAAATCTAGCTTTTCATGAATTTTAAACAGGACATGCGTGGAGAAAGAAAGAAAAAGCCGAAAGAACAAATAAAAAGATCACACATTATTCCTTGGTTGTCAGCTGATCCGTAACGTATAAGGCGTATCTTTAGGCTCACACACACGCACACTCTTCTTGGAAGTACAGTTTGCAGAAGTTCGGGTGGATATTGTAAATGGGAAACTGTATATATATATATATATATATATATATATATATATATATATATATATATATATATATACAGTCACGACAAACCAATGGTTTTGACTGAACTGTAAATTTCCACGAAAATTTGGTTAAAAAATGTTGGTGTACCCTGTTGGGGGGCACTGGGTGTGGGGTAGGGGGTATGGGGGGTGGGGTGGGAGGGCGAGGAGAGGCAAGGGGGTGGGGGAGTGGCAGGGGGCACTGGAATGTTCTCATTTTAATGACTGGTGTACCTGAGAGAGAGAAAGAGAGAGTGTGTGTGTGTGTGTGCGTGCGCGCGCGCGCGTGTGTGTGTTGCTGAACTTTATCTCCAATGTAAAATCGGTTTCTATTAATATGTTGGAGGCAACTCCATGCAGATGGCATTCACAACTTCACAACAAACAGGAAGGAATGACCTAATAATAATCATCATTACTGGGAATTGTTTTGTTGGGCTGTAACCTCCTGCCCAGGCGATCCAAGTACTTCAGTGGAGAGAAGTGCTGACTACTGCAACGAACATATGTTGCAAGTGCAACGAGTCACAATATATTTGACGGTCAAAAGCAAATAACAACGCTCTTAATAAGCAAATAACAATCTTGAACACAACTGACGAACCCGCCCAGTGTTTCATTATAGCCTGATCATCAAGTGATGTGTGATGTAATTCACAATGCAAAGAAATAAGTATGTATGCTGATGAGTCAATTATCCCTTACTTTGGGCACAATATAGGTCCAAGGGTAAACCAGTGAGACTCAGACACAACGATCTGGCGTCTGTTTGATCCCATTTTGTCGTTCACATTAAATTTGGCCGTATGCAAGTGCTCGAGATGGGCAATAACTCCGTTTGGGTCAGTTTAGACTGGGGGGCAGGAGTGAGGGGGGCGGGGGTGGGGGTGGGGGTGGGGGGGGGCGTTGGGGGGGGGGGACAATTGTCAGGGACTTGATTTCAGAATGTCCAACTACTGATCCCTATCACCTCATTTATAACACTGCTTTACTGGCCTTCAGGGTCTGGCTGCCGCTGGCATCAGGGCAAAGGGTACGCCAGGAACAACGACAGTTGTCGTCAACCTGCTTTCTTTCAGGCCGGGCGCGCATTCAGTTCATCCCTAGTCCTATGCTGCCCCGGGTGTGTCAGGGCAGATCAGGTCCCTGGCGTCTTACACTCCAAGAGCACCTGACGAAGCCAGTGAGACGTCAGTGACACGGTGGTTCACTTCTCCGCTGTAATCTCCGCTACCCAAAAGAAATGCCGGTGCAGGGTGTCTGAGGCACACACATACAAGGAGGATCTGCCTCAAGAGCCGAGGTTTGCATGTCCAATGCTTCAACCGGTTTCGTCAGCGGTGTTTGAATAAGAGAGTTATTTTCAATAAAAGCTAACTCCTTTTTACTTCTTCTCTCTCTCTCTCTCTCTCTCTCTCTCTCTCTCTCGCTCCCTGTGTGTGTGTGTGTGTGTGTGTGTGTTCAAGTTAAATGAGTATTATTTCTCAATTGTGTTTATGTCTGTCTTTATCAGCCCCACTGGCTTCCATGCACTGTACCCCTGTGATGTACATGTAGAAAAAAAGGGTAAATGTTCCCTGTCGCAACGAAGGTCCCCAACGGGGTCACAACTTTTATTTTATTTTTGTACAAAAATAACATTTTTCTGTTTTTAAATTGACCCCAATGATGTGTTGTAGTATCCTATACAATTATATAACACACGAACATCAGTCGAAAACTTTATGACACAATCGTACTTCGTGTGGATATGGGTAAACAGCACCGACTTATTTTTGTCCACATGGTTAACAGCCAGAAAATGTTTTCGTAGAAACTGGTTTCAACACACCCAGATGGCTGGAGAGATCTTGTCAGCGGCCAATACCCCAGGAGGGGCAACAGAACAGCCAGAAAATGTTTTCGTAGAAACTGGTTACACACCTGGGGCCGTATTCAAGAGAACATCATGCCTGAAGGTAAATGTGTAGTGTACCTGTGGGTAATCTGCCTGAGGCAAGGCAAACTGCCCGAGGGTAAGCAATATCCAGTAGTCATGAACACAAGAGTCTACCCGCGTGTCTACAAACCCGAAGACAATGTACCCTTACTACCTGCCAAGGGTGACTGCCCACAAAGCAGAGGTAAACATGACGGATCTTTTTGCAGCATTTTTCTTTCTTTTTTTTTTTTTAAAGGGAAAACAGGCGTGCTTTACGGATAGCACGTGTTTTGCAACTCTCTCGACAATGTTCCGAGGTGTGGTGCAATGAGAAGTGAAACTGAGAGCATGCCAGACAGGAATAGGCAGGATTTTTTTAAAAAGACGATGGGTTAGCTGTCTGAGCGAACTGCTGCGTGTGTCTTGAATAACTTATCCTTCAAGGTAAACTGTACCCGCGGATCCCAACCATGTCAAAGATAACTTGCCTGAAGGCAAAATGAACTTTGTCTTGAATACGGCCCCTGGACAGCTGAGAGATCTTGTTAGCAGCCTATGCCCCAGCGAGGGCAACAGATGTAGCCTAAAGGTAAAATTTCTACGAGTTAATTAACAGCCTTATCATGTTTCCTAGCCCAGCCAGAAAACAATGCCTGTGCTGAGAACAGGGAGTGTACAGAAAGCGGCACTCTATAAAAACTCCAGTTCATGACACCACCATTCAAATTGTTATTATGAGCCGTGCCCCCAACAGTTGTTGTACACAAAATGGCGTTCGGTACCAGCAGCGTACTTTTCGTCCTTTTGTTTTGCCTCTGCGTGTGTGTGTGTGTGTGTGTGTGTGTGTGTGTAAGTTCTTGAAGATCATCGACAGTAAGAATCCAATAATCCAGTCAAGAACTATAGCCGTGAAGTAAATGACAACTCACCAAAGTGACAACCCCAAGGAGACAACACAAAACGAAGACTGGTTTCATGATGGTGATCGGCCAGCCCAGACCCACTGCCGTTGTGTTTTCTTCTTCTTCTTCTTCTTCTCTCTTTCTCTCCCTCTCTCTCTGTCTCTCTCTCTCTCACCCAGTGATCAAAAAGCCTATATCCCTCCAGAAACAACAGATTCCTGTGATAAGACGACGAAGCCGCGTGAAGACAAGTTATTTTGGTTCGGACTTCTCAACCGTTCTCTTTTATAGCAAGGCATGGTAGAGAAAGGGGGTGGGGTGAAGTGGGGATGGTGATGGTGGTGGTAGCAGGGGGTGGAGGAGGTTAGGGATCTCAAAATGACGCGCAGCATCTCATTTATCATCTTCTGACAAAGAAGAGCAAAGAAGGAGGCCGTGAGGAGGATGTGGGGGTGGTGTAGGGTGAGGTGTGTGTGTGTGTGGGTGGGGGGTTTGGGGGATTACTGGATGGTCACGAGTGTTAAAGTATTGTCTTTTGTTTCGTGTGTGTGTGTGTGTGTGTGGTGTGTGGGTGGTGTGTGTCGTGTGTGTGTGTGAAAATCAGACTTTCTTGTCATGTGCCACATTTCCATTTGTTTATTGTCTGCCTAGCTTCTATCGTGACGTAATTATACAATTCTGACGTAGAAGATAAAAAATTAAAAAAAAGAAAACAAAAAAAGTGCCACCAACTTGCACTTTTAATTTCAGACACGTTGATGAGGAGGCTAGGCCTATTGTATTCCGTAAGACATTTGTGAATGTTTATTTATATTCTGCTATATTTAAAGTTACTGTAGTTTATGTTGCATTGAAATATTGTATTTTGTTGAAATATTATTTCAAGTATCCACGAAATGGAATAGGAAAACGGATTCACAAAGAGAGAGAGAGAGAGAGAGAGGGGCGGGGCGTTGGGGGGGGGGGGGGGGGGCGAGGGGGGGGGAGGGGGGGCAGGGGGGGAATTGTAATGTGATTGAGGGGGTTATTCCGTTACGTCTATCCTCAATGGAAATCAGTCGTCACGATATTGCCATCGTTTTCGTCATTATCATTGCTGGTGCTGGCAATTACACTGGCATTCTTTTTGCTGTTATATTATTAGGCCTGTCTGGAGTCCCTCTCACACCCACCTCTCACGCCGCGGCGCGCGCGCGCAAAGACACACACACACACACACACACACACACATCCAGTTAACCCTAAAACTTACGGTTTCCAACCCTGTCAGGACTCTCAGCCTCGCCCCACCCCATCCCCATCTTTTTATTGATATTTGTTGTTGTTGTTGTTGTTGTCCAACATCATAGTTAATAAACCGACGTAAAATCGATCATCATCATCAACAACAACAACAACAACAACAACAACAACAACAACAACACACACACACACACACACACACACACAAAGCAGCACTTTTTGTATTAATTGTTGTTGTTGTTATCAACGCCATGATCATTATCGTAATGATTTATTATCATTATTATTATTATTATTATTGGTATTGGTATTGGTGGTGGTGGTGGTGTTGATGATGATGATAATAATAATTATCATTATCATCATCATCATTATTATCATCATCATCATCATCATCACTTCTTCTTCTTTTTTAATCCAGAGATTGCACACACTGACACAACAAGTCAGTATAGATTGCACACACTGACACAACAAGTCAGTATAGATTGCACACACTGACACAACAAGTCAGTATAGACTGCACACACTGACACAACAAGTCAGTATAGACTGTACACACTGACACAACAAGTCAGTATAGACTGCACACACTGACACAACAAGTCAGTATAGATTGCACACACTGACACAACAAGTCAGTATAGATTGCACACACTGACACAACAAGTCAGTATAGATTGCACACACTGACACAAGTCAGTATAGATTGCACACACTGACACAACAAGTCAGTATAGATTGCACACACTGACACAACAAGTCAGTATCACTCTTTGTCCACACTGTTTCAGGTCAGTCGTGGTGGTCAGCGTTAAATCTTCCTGCTCATCAGTTGAGTCTGTCCATGCTGTGTACTGAGATGTTCACGCTAGCCTTCTTCTCGTGTGTGTGTGTGTGTGTGTGTGTGTGTGTGTGTGTGTGTGTGTGTCAGTGCGTTTGTGTGTGTGTGTGTGTGTGTGTGTGTGTGTGTGTGTGTCCTTACCCAGCGTTTTATTTCTTAAGCGTCTAGAGCGCTATTTAGGAGCATGAAAATGTACATTATCATCATCATTATCATTATTATTGTTGTTATTATCATCATTATTGTTATCAATATTATTGTCATTATTTTTCATTACCGTTATCATTACTATTGTTGTCTAGTGTTGTCGTCATCATCATTACAATTACTGATTTAGTAGGAGAAGTAGTTGTAGTTGTAGTACTGAGAATCTCATCTATTCTCGCCCCCGGCCAACACTGAAATTTGCGCAAAGAGATCTATTTAGAGATTAGGCGCTATGAAAAAATAATGTACATTATTATTCTTATCATTCTTATTATCATTCTTCTTCTTATTATTATTATCATCATCATCATCATTGTTGTTGTTGTTATCGCCATCATTATTATTGTTTAGTAGTAGTAGTAGTATCCGTCATCTATATTCGCCCCCAACACTGAAATCTGCGCACATCAGTCGCACGGCGCTTCACTTACATGTCGGTCACAGTCTCTACGGAACAGAAAGACAGCAGAAGGATGTATGACGGATATGTGTGTGCTGCCGATAAATCATCCTGCATACGTGTAACACGGCCACAGGCCCAAAGGCAGTTGTGGATGGTATGTATGTATGGAGGCGGACTCTACTGCCGCTACACTATACATACATACATACATACACGGACTTGACAATCACAAACCTTGAGACAGCAATATAAGTCCCGTCACTCGCGATCAAAGGGACACCACTTCAAGCCGATTGCTGTGCATTGTCGCGTTTTCCGGGTTTAGTTTTGGTGTGCGTTTGTGTGTGTGTGTGTGTGTGTGTGATCATGATCGTTGGCAGGCCCATGTGTGGCTTATTTACTTATGTCCTTGTTTTGTCTTCGCCATTATCAATGTGTCTAATATTAGAGAAAAATCGCGGTCTTTGTACATTCACTTAGAATGAAAAAATATCCATGGTAATTGTGCTGAACCAGAAACGGGGTGATTTCTTATGACGCTATGATAAGACTGTCAAAGATGGAATAACTTGTAAATTTTCCATACTACTTGACTTCCCCCCCCCCTTCCCCCCCAAGGCTTACCCCCCCCCCCCACCACCACCACCACCACGGCATCGCCCCTCGCCCCCAATCAATAGACAATTAATTCTATCGAAAAGAATCGGGCATGGAAGAAACACTGAAAGTTTCAACTTTAATTAACAGTTCCAGTCTTTGTCTCTAGATCTAAATCTGCACCTCGTTGAAAAGCATGACGATCACAAATTGCCAGCGAAATTGTTCATAATATGTGATGCTTTTTCTTCTTTCATCTATTTTCAACATAGGGTGTGGGCGCCGTTTACATCTGGTGTCACGTTTTGTTTTGTTTTATCCAAGGCACAGGTTTTAATCCCAAATAGGGGGCTGGGTGGAGGGGGGTGGGAGTGGGGCAGAGGGGGAGGAGGATGTTATATGTAGATACTGGGCGTTACAACTGCAGCAGTTGATTCTACACGCAGCAACTGCCGTGAAAGGAATGCGCAAATACAATTGGTAGCATTGTGGCTAACTCAGTGAGGTTGTGTCCCTTTGTTGTTGCTTTTCACCATGACGAATGACAAAGACACCTGTATGGGCGGGCCCTGGTATTGGTGAAAGTGCCTGTTCTCTGTAGCAACCTCCTCCTCTCTCTCTCTCTCTCTGCCTGCTCGCGGTAAACTTGCACGAGATGGGAGCGCGTATGAATGTTACCATGTTTGACTGACTGCAGGATCACACACACGCTCTCTCTCTCTCTCTCTCTCTCTCTGTGTGTGTGTGTGTGTGTGTGTAGCTCAAACTATCATGCAAATTACTTCAGATGTTTTCACAAGTCTTGTTATATTTTTTCACGCTCCCTGAATTGTGTGAAGGGAGATAATTATATATATATATATATATATATATATATGATAGTCAGTCGTGTCCGACTATGACCATCAGAACAGCAGAGGAGGCAACTGCTGTTCCGACTATTTGGGCTAGAATTTGATTATAGTGGAGAGTGTCTTGCCCAAGTACATCCCCACTCTCTCGGCCAAGAGGGTTTTAGGACAGTCGGCGTTGGGATGGTTCCCAAAGGCCAACTAGCCCACAAGGCTGCAGCACTAAGAGCCAGTGCAATTTTGCCTCCTAGTTTGAGAGTCATAGTCCTTCACAAAAGCCTAAGGTGTAAATGGTTTCCCATTGACTGGAGAAACCATTGATAATACAGTTCTCACTTTGCTGTTGGCCCAAATGTAAACTTATGTCAATCTGTGATATAAGCTGAGTGTTACTGAATTAAATAACGCTGAATGGACAACAAAAATCTTTTGTCTTGTCTCTTTGCGTCAGTTTCCAGTCACGGCAAACTTAGTTTGACACTTTCGTGCTTGTCAGCGAAATGATTGTTCGTTTTGCAGTGCATGCGCGGTGTTGCTGTTGGCCTTTTTAGAAAAAAAACAGAGACCGAAAATACTCTGATTTACCATTCAATCGATTGTTGTGCTCTTTGTTCAGTCTGATTTTAACATGTTGCTATTTACTTGAGAGACAGAAATAAGATTACACACACACACACACACACACACACATCCTTGTGTTGAATAACGACACCCCTTCCACCACATCCTTTTGCCGCGCCACTCCTGGTATGACGCAATATTTGTATTTCGTCAGTAGAGCGTCATACGTCATACGTTACATCAGACGCTTTGCTACAGGAAGGCCATGTGAGAAAGAACGCGTCCTTATATTATCAGATGTGAGGATAATTATCAAATAACTCAGTTTGAACGAAGAGTCAAGATCACTGGTCGACAAGATTTCACAAGACCGTAATGATGCTTCAGCCCAGCGGGACTTTAAAGCGAAACGAACAACGTAATAAACATAACATGGGCAACGACAAATGGCAGCCTCCACACATCTGTTGCCTGGGCCTTTTTTTGGGTTTTGTTGTTGTTGTTTTTTTGGGTTTTTTCGTTACTGCAATCAAGTTTTTCGGGCCGGCCGGGTCCACTGTACTGTCTTGGCTTGGACGAAGCACCACGACCACGTGACAGTGCACGCAGCCTTAGCTTCAACGTAGGAACTTCGTCTTCTTCTTCATTGGCAGTGACCACAATCAGCCAGTTGATTATTGTCACTTATGCAAGGGGTCCGCACTCGCAGAAAACAAACAAACAAACAAACCACCAGGGCGGGGCTTTTAATGGAGACGGGAGACCCTTAACACGTAGGTGTCGATGGTCTTGGCCTCTGCGACGTCCTGGGGTAGCTCGTTCCAGACCTTGATGGTATGGGGAAGGAATGCCTGCTGTCTGTACTGCGTCCTGCACTGTGGAATGGTGAACTGCTGATCGTGGCCGCGGCGTCAGCGCGGAGGTGGCAGGGCGCAGGCTGGCTTTGATGCCTTCTGTGCTGACCAGGTCGTTGTGGATCTTGTACAGCATGGATAGGTGTGCTGTACGTCGTCTGTCCTGGAGCCTGGGCCACTTCAGTTCTTCAAGCATGGCGGTGGGGCTAGAGGTGTTGTGCCGGGTAGCGCCTCATCACGAAACGGGCCGCCCTGTGCTGCACTGCTTCCAACTTGCTGATGTTCTGCTCGGTGTGTGGATCCCAGATGCTGCTGGCGTACTCCAGGATAGATCGCACAAAGGACTTGTAGGCCATTTCCTTGATCTTCCTGGAGCTGACTTTGATATTACGTCGCAGGAAGCCTAGGGTCTTGTTGGCTTTGTTGCACAGGTGGTTGATGTGCGTGTCCCAGCTAAGATCGCTGCAGATGGTGACGCCTAGATACTTAGCGCTGGTGACGGTCTCCAGGATATGACCGTGCAGACAGTAGTCAGAGTGGAGGGGGCTCCTGATGCGGGTCACAGGCAGAGTGGTGCACTTTCCAGGATGAAAGGCCATGTCCCATCTCTTCTTCCACGCAGCAAGCTGGTTGAGGTCTTGATGTAGATGGGTCTGGGCTGCTGGAGAAGTGACCATGTTGAATCGTAAAGCTACAAATGGAGGTAGAATGGACCGTGTGTGAACGAACGTTTGTCTCTCTGCTTTTAAAGTTAGTACTTTGAAATGTACATTTTTTAGTGCATTGTGATGTATGTGACTGGCTTAATTCAAGACTTGGAATTTGTATTTTCGGTATTGTGATGTTTTGGTTTTTATGTGTATTGTGATAACAGGGTGTATTGTGATCGGGATTTTAAGTACTGTGATTTGATATGTGCATCATGTAGGTATTTTGATGTGATGTGTGTGAGGAGCGTGTACAGTCTATGATGACAATGTTTGTGTGTGTGTGTGTGTGTGTGTGTGTGTGTAATTCCCTGTAGGCTTTGTTTCCAGTGAGAATAGCTTGAAGTGAGTATGGTTGACATCCACTTTACGACAACGGAATTTTTTCAGGATTGTTTGAAGCAAGAATGGCGTGTGGTTGACATGACATCCACTTTACGACAACGGATGTTTTTCAGGATTGTTTGAAGCAAGAATGGCGTGTGGTTGACATGACATCCACTTAAGGACAACGGATGGTGTTCAGGATTGTTTGAAGCAAGAATGGCGTGTGGTTGACATGACATCCACTTAAGGACAACGGGTGGTTTTCAGGATTGTTTGAAGCAAGAATGGCGTGTGGTTGACATGACATCCACTTAAGGACAACGGATGGTGTTCAGGATTGTTTGAAGCAAGAATGGCGTACGTGTGGTTGACATGACATCCACTTAAGGACAACGGATGGTGTTCAGGATTTCAACAATCACGTGAACGTGGGTCACGAGGTTTAATCTTCTTGCCACTGGTCTGGACAAGTGGGCTGTTGTCAGTGCAAATGAAGCCAGACAACGCCCCCTTCTCTGTCATTCTGTGTGTGTGTGTGTGTGTGTGTGTGTGTGTGTCTGTCTGTCTGTCTGTCTGTCTGTCTGAGGTGTTTTTTTTTCTCTCTCTCTCTCTATCTCTCTCTCTCTCTGTCTCTGTTTTTTTCTATCTCTCTCTCTATCTTTCTCTGTCTCTAACTGTTTCTCTCTCTCTCTCTCTCTCTCTCTCTCTCTCTCTCTCTGTCTCTGTCTCACTCTCTCAGTCTTGGTAACTCTCCTTCTCTGTCTCTGTGTGTCTCTGTCTCTCTGTCTTTTATTCTTTCTCTGTCTTTGTAACTCTCTCTCTCTGTCTCTCTCTAACTCTCTCTCTCTTCTACTCTTGAACAACACACACGTATACGCGCGCAGGCACACACACACACACACACACACACACACTGAGATACACAGGGAAACACACACACACACACACACACACACACACACACACTGGCCGCGCTGTGTCTGTATACCCTTCTGGGTTTTCGAGCCTCCCAGCCCTCGTTCCCCCCCCCCCAGCCCTCTCACCTCCTTCTCTCTCTCTTTCTCTCTGTCTCTCTCTCTCTCTGTGCCTCTCTGTCTCTCTGTCTGTCTGTCTGCCTCTCTATCTCTGTCTCTGTCCCTGACTTTTCATCTCAAGAATTAATTATGCAAGTCCCGGTTATTCATCAAGACTACCCCGGCACGTGCTGTTTTGTCAGTGTGGTGACGTCGACATGAAACACGTGACAAAAAACGCGTCACGCCGCCCACACTTCGCCCACGAGGTGAACTACACAGTAAAGCAGCAAGGAGAGAGAGAGAAAGAAAGAAAGAAAGAAGATTGTTAATGTCATATTGCAGCTGAAAGAATATATATATATATATATACACACACATGGCAATAAAGCACCAAAGAGAAAAAACGAAGAAGAAGAAGAAGCTTGTTAATGTCATATATAAGAAAAAAAAAGTCTTCTGGCAAACTCGATGCACCATACTTTCTGTGAAAAGCATCACTTGCATGACAACTGCACGTGATCAGACCAGCCTTGAGACTGCAGTGAGCGAACCTCAGGTTGGTCAAAACATTGAAAAAGACTGAAATGAGAGGGAATAAACAACAAAACAAACCACTGACTGAGGAAACTCGTGAAAAATATAATACAATGAAAGGCAAATGATGATGGATATTAAATCAGAATTTAAAAAATGGGCGCACTGCACTCCCCGCACATGCACACACACACACACACACACACGGCATAAACGCACACACATACACACACAAACGCACACACACACACACACAGACACACACACGCACACACACATGCACAGATACACGCGCGCGCACACACATGCACACGGACACACGCGCGCACACACAAACATGCACAGACACGCGCGCACACACACACATGCGCGCACATACACACACGCACATGCTCAGACACACACACACACACACACAGCACAGACTCACGCACACGCACACACATGCACAGACACACACACACACTGCACACACACACACACACACGTACGTACGAAGGGAGAGAGAGAGAGAATCAGTTTCATCAGTTTCAATTTCACAAGGGGGCGTGACTCAGCACGGCAAGGCACGGCAAGATGTTTGTTAGGTGTGCTCCCTAGGGGGGCATTGAAACATTATTCATGGACATCGGACACCCACACACCACATCTGCCGGGCAGATGGCTGACAGATGCATAACTCAGGCCTTGAACGAATGCTTTTATACATCTGTGTACCTAGCAGAATGGATTTCGTCGACAGAATTTTTCCAGGGGACATTTTGTCATGGAGTTGCCATGTGTTCTTTTCCAGTGCGCCAAGTGCGCGTTGCACGCTGAACCTTGGTTTGTCGTCTCGCCCAAATTATTTGTTATTTGTTATTATTTGTATTTCTTTTTATCACAACAGATTTCTCTGTGTGGAATTCGGGCTGCTCTCCCCGCGTCGCCACACTACAGCGCCACCCTTTTTTTCTTTTTCTTTTTTTTCTTTTCTGCGTGCAATTTTATTTGTTTTTCCTGTCGAAGTGGATTTTTCTACGGATTTTGCCAGGAACAACCCTTTTGTTGCCGTGGGTTCTTTTGCGTGCGCTAAGTGCATGCAAGCACACGGGACCTCGGTTTATCGTCTCATCCGAATGACTACCGTCCAGACCACCACTCAAGGTCTAGTGGAGGGGGAGAAAATATCGGCAGCTGAGCCGTGATTCGAACCAGCGCGCTCAGATTCTCTCGCCTCCTAGGCGGACGCGTTACCTCTAGGCCATCACTCCAGTTCGGTTTTCAACTACGTCAAACTTGGGAGAAAGGGCGAGAGCGGGATTGGAACCCAGACCCTCACGGACACTGTATGGGTGATGCCGTCTGATTTAAGGCCAAGTAAAAGATATGGACATCGTTTTTGATATGACAGTGTATCATGAAAAATGAATTAACAGATATATATATATAGGGCTATTATCATCAAACATGTATACACACGAACGCGCGCACATGCGGCACTGACA
>NC_134904.1:3248599-3253599 GCF_041734735.1 Babylonia areolata | reverse complement strand
AGGCCACATGCTTTTCAAAAGAGAAAAACACAGCAAGGCAAATAATCGAGGTCTTACCACAAGTCACAACATTTGCCAATAAGCTTACAGCACATACTTTTCAACAAACAAAAAAAATGAAGGTAAATAATAACAATCTTGAACATACTTTTCAACAACAAAATCTAAAGGCAAATAATAACAATCTTGAACATACTTTTCAACAACAACAAAATCTGAAGGCAAAGAATAACAGTCTTGTTACATATCACAGTATCTGCCAATAATTCAAAACTGAGTGGGGTATACGCATGCCTTTCCTAATTCAGCAAGTCAGACAGAGATCTCCCATAATAATTTCAGAAGTGATTCGGATGCCCACATTTCTCTCAACACCCTAAAACAACAACACCCCTCCTACATCCTCTATAAAAAAAATTTTTAAAAAGGGACATTTTTTCAAGCTCAGTTTGAATCTGTATCAGTATCAGTATCAGTAGTTCAAGGAGGCGTCACTGCGTTCGGTCAAATCCATACATGCTACACCCCATCTGCCAAGCAGATGCCTGACCAGCAGTGTAACCCCAACTCAGGCCTTGAGAAAAAAAAAAATCAATTAAAAAAAAAAAAAGTTTGAAGTTTAAGTCTGAATGAACATAAACATTAATTCCCAACATGTCTTATACACAGAGAAACATTACAAATAATTATTTTTGGCAATCCTGAACTTAATAATAATAATAATGGTATCTATATAGCGCTGGATCTTGTGCAGAGACAAATCAAAGCGCTTTCGCACCAGTCATTCACACCCATGCATAACTCTAAAACTGCAGAAACTAAAGACAAGGAAGGGCAGGCACTTCTCAAACACATGTCAATGGAGAGGCAGTTGGAGGGAGGGAGGGAGGGGGGTCACATGGAGATACACACCAATAATGCCACGTTATTTTCTGTTTCTACCGCAGCTTACCCGCTTCACACTGCAATCCTTTTCCACGACTCTTTCATATGTACCGTATCATACTGCATTGTACCATACCATAATGCATTGTACTGTATCTCAGACAAGCCAGCTTTACAGCTACAGAGTCCCATGCACAACAGCTATCGGGGGAGGAGGGGTGTGGGGGGGGAATGAACAAGTTTGAGCTTAAGTGCCATAACCACCACCCACCCTATACCCCCACCCCCACCCCCCCTGCATCTACCCACCCCCTAAACCCCTGCACCACCACCCCAGAAAGACAGACAGGTAGACAGACAGAAATATGTATGTATGTATGTATGTATGTACATGTGTATGTATGTATATATGTATGTGCATGAGTTTGTCAGCTGCAGGAAATGAATGTTTGCTTGACTGCATGAGTTTATTATCGGTGTTGATTTCTTGAGCTTAAGTGCCATAACCACCACCCCCCCCCCCCTATCCCCCCACCCCCACCCCCCCTGCATCTACCCACCCCCTAAACCCCTGCACCACCACCCCTCACCAGACCCATGACACCCCCCCCCCCTCCCCAGAAACCCACTCCCCCCACCCCCTCTATCTGTGGGAGGCCAGCTCCTGGGCCCGGCGGTCCTCTCTCCATTTCTGCATCAGCTGCATCATCTTGTCGCTGGACTCCTGCTGCTGCTGCGGGGCCATGGACTCGAACTCGCCGGGCTGCAGGCGGTGGCCGAAGACCTCCGCCTGCGCCTCCTTCAGGTCGTCCACGTTCTGCCGGATGAAGCCCTCCGTCTCCCGGTCCAGGTGCTGCCGGTCAGGGCCGTCTCCGTGGGCGACTGTGGGAGAGAGGGAGTGAGGGAGAAAACACATTACCCCATGTGTGTGTGTGTGTGTGTGTGTGTGTGTGTGTGAGTGTGTGTGTCATGTATGGTGTCCAAGGTCTTACTTTTGTGGCTGGTTTTATATATTGCATTGCCAGTGTGTGTGTGGGGGGGGGGGGCGGGGGGAGGGGGGAGGCAGGCAGGCAGGGGGGGGGGGAGGGCCCAGGGGTGGAGGGGAACGGGGGTGAGCTGATATGATGTGTTATGAGTGAGAACTGACATAGTGTGTTAATGAGAGGGATGAAGGTTAGTGGTGGGTGGGGTGACTGGTTGTGTGGAGACATATATATATATATATATATACACACAATGTTGACATAAACATCACAGACATATGTCTACTACACGTCTACACATCCTTGCTGTCCTCTGTGTGTGTGTGTGTGTGTGTGTGTGTGTGTGTGTGTGTGTGTGTGTGTGTGTGTGTGTGTGTGTGTGTGATACTGACTCGTGTCCAGACTGTGGCGGATCTTGGCCAGGAAGTCCATGACAACAGACTCTGTCTGCTGGGCAGGCGTGGCCTGACGGGACGGGGTGCGCGCCGGACTCTCGTGAATCGTCGCCAGCTGCACCGGCTGCGAGATCCCCGACGCCGGTGTGGGCGGTGGGGGGATGAGCACTCGGCTGAAAGAAAAGACAGGGCAATGACTGGGGGATGACGGAGAGAGAGCGAGACTGATGGCTGACAGAACGTTTGCGGGCTGTATCAACACACACACACACACACACACACACACACACACACACACACACACACATGTACATACACACACACACACACACACACACACACACACACACACATACAAATGTACACACACACACACACACACACACACACACACACCACACAACACACATACACATACATACAAATGTACACACACACACACACACCACACAACACACACACACATATACAAATGTACACCTACACACACACACACACACACACACACACCACAAACACACATACACACACATACAAATGTACACACACACACACACACACACACACACACACACAGAAGGAGGCAAATTACCTGATGTAGGAATTGACACTGTACATAGACGGGGCAGGAGATTTCTGCAGACAAAGAGCAACAGTAACAACACCAGTAAAGGGGGTATTTGTATTGTGCATTTGTATTTCTTTTGATCACGACAGATTTCTCTGTGTCAAATTCGGGCTGCTCTCCCCAGGGTGAGCACGTCGCTATACTACATCGCCACCCTTTTTCTTTTTTTTAAATTTTTTTTTCGTATTTTTCCTGCGTGCAGTTTTATTTGTTTTTCCTACTGACGTGGATTTTCCTACAGAATTTTGCCAGGAACAACCCTTTTGTTGCCGTGGGTTCTTTTACGTGCGCTAAGTGCGTGCTGCACACGGGACCTCGGTTTATCGTCTCATCCGAATGACTAGCGTCCAGTCCACCACTGAAGGTCTAGTGGAGGGGGAGAAAATATCGGCGGCTGAGCCGTGATTCGAACCAGAGCGCTCAGATTCTCTCGCTTCCAAGGCGGGCGCGTTACCTCTAGGCCATCACTCCACTGACACACTATATATTCTTTCTCCAAAACATTTTATTGTATTTTCCTCCTCCTCTTCTTTTCTTTCCCACTCCCGATCTCCGTGTGTTTGAATGTTGGATTTACAAATCCTGCCTGCCTGCCTGCCCCACAGGGAGCCACAGGATTACTGAAATATTGAATCATGTGTGTGTGTGTATGCTTACACACATGTGTACATCAAAAAAATCAACTTTGAGTGTGTACATTAATGTGTGCCCTACAAGTGCACACACACACACACACACACACACACACACACACACACACACACAGCCTAGCAGAAAAAGATGCGCATGCAGACGATCACACAAAATATGGGGGTTAAAATGGAATATCGCTCCTGCGTCGTCAACAGCCAAAAGTGGCTGTATTTCTACATATACAGTGGATAGCCTCATACTTTTATTATATTAAAAAACACACATTTTTCCCCTTCAAAACAGGCTTCAGTTAAGACATTTACACAGATAACAATCTGCTGTTGTTTCGTAAATCTTCCATCACAAAAAAAATCATAACATTCTGTCAATGTTGATCTAAAATGACAATCAAACAGGACATACAGATTCAGACTGAAATTATGTCCAGAGTGAAAATGTTTTGGGAGGACGGTGGTGGGGTGGGGGTGGGGGTGGGGGGTTAGTACTGAGGATGTACTCACCGGCTTGTGACGAAGCGCCTCAATTTCCCGCCTCAACATAGCGATCTGTTCCTGGGCATTCTGCTCAGCCTCTGCCCGCCGCCGTTTTTCCTGCAACACGGTCGTTCCAGAGCACAACACTAGCACGTACATATTATTTGTATTTCTCTTCTTTGTCACAACAGATTTCTCTGTGTGAAATTCGGGCTGCTCTCCCCAGGGAGAGCGCATCGCTACACTACAGCGCGTCACCCTTTTTTGACTCACTTGTGTAAACAAAGTGAGTCTATGTTTTAACCCGGCGTTCGGTTGTCTGTGTGTGTGTGTGTGTCCGTGTGTCTGTGTGTGTGTGTGTGTGTGTCCGTGGTAGACTTTAACATTGACATTTTCTCTGCAAATACTTTGTCAGTTGACACCAAATTAGGCATAAAAATAGGAAAAATTCAGTTCTTTCCAGTCATCTTGTTTAAAACAATATTACACCTCTGGGATGGGCACAAAAAAATTTAAAAAATGAAGCCTAATTACAGGCAAACTGCATTTACTGTTATATTTATATTTTTTGTATTCTCTAAACTTGGCACTTTGATCTGATATTCTTACCCAACAACAAGAGCAGTCATTATTATCATTTTATGTTCAAACAGGAACTTCTTTTGCTAAGCATGGAAGTTTTATCTATTTTGCAAACGTTTTGGTGCAGATAGTAAACAAGGGAAATTACTCTGTAATTAATGCTAGGGGACTTAATTTTCTTTAAACTGATCTTTCTCATCTTAAACATTACATTTTGAAATTATACGCAATACATAAAAAGCTTGGATTTTCTTTTAAGTGTATCACAAGTGAGTCTTGAAGGCCTTGCCTCTCTTGTTTTTTCTTGTTTTTTTCCTGCATGCAGTTTTATTTGTTTTTCCTATCGAAGTGGATTTTTCAACAGAACTTTGCCAGGAACAACCCTTTTGTTGCCGTGGGT
>NC_134904.1:3241099-3243599 GCF_041734735.1 Babylonia areolata | reverse complement strand
TCCATGTCAGCGTTCGGTGGGTTATGGAAACAAGAACATACCCAGCATGCACACCCCTGAAAGCGGAGTATGGCTGCCTACATGGCGGGGTAAAAACGGTCACACACGTAAATGCCCACTCGTGTACATACGAGTGAACGTGGGAGTTGCAGCCCACGAACAAAGAAGAAGGACGCAACACACCAGCAGTTACAGTGCAGTCACATGTACATGTGACAGGGGAAGGTGGAGGGAATGGGGGGGGGGGGGAGAGATGAGAGGAGGGAGGTGGGGAGCGTCAGACAGAACCTGGGGGAGGAGGAGGAGGAGGTTATGGAGTAGTGGGAGGGGGGAGGGGGCTAAGGGGAGAGGGGGGGAGTGAGAAAGGTGCAGAGTTATGGTCCATGGGTCATGACATCACCACAGGTTAAATATCACTTCAACGACATTGAACCTAGACACTGCACTGCACGTGAGAGCTCACACATGCATGAATCAAAGCACACACACACACACAGAAAGACACGCACGCACAGTCACACATAAGCCACATAAATATGGTTAAAATCACACTTGTATGCAATGCATACATATACAAAACACACATACCAAACACACACACACACACACACACACAAATTTACCCCCCCGCGCCCTTTCAACATACACACACACTAAACATAGCACACCAAAACAGCCAAAGTGTCACCATTCACATACACACAACATGCTCACACACAAAAAAAAAAAAAAAAAAAAAAAATTACCATCCCAATTCTACACCTGACAAAACTTTTCTCATACCATTCCATCAAGACGTCACATCAAACTCCACACCAACATGTAGCAGTTCAGTATAAAACTGTGTGTGGAGTGACAGCCTAGAGGTAACGCGGCCACCTAGGAAGTGAGAGAATCTGAGAGCACTGGTTCGAATCACGCCTCAGCCACCGATATTTTCTCCCCTCCACAAGACCTTGAGTGGTGGTCTGGACGCTAGTCATTCAGATGAGACGATAAACCGAGGTCCCGAGTGCAGCATGCACTTAGCGCACGTAAAAGAACCCACGGCAACAAAAGGGTTGTTCCTGGCAAAATTCTGTAGAAAAATCCACTTCAACAGGAAAAAAAAAAACAAAAAAACTGCACGCAGGAAAAAATACCCCAAAAATGGGTGGCGCTGTAGTGTAGCGATGCGCTCTCCCTGGGGAGAGCAGCCCGAATTTCACACAGAGAAATCTGTTGTGATAAAAAGAAATACAAATACAAATAAAACAAAGAAACAAAGAAATAAAACACACACAGTTAGCTGGTGGTCAGTCAGTTCCAGAGTGTGGGAGGGATGGGGGGGGGGGGGGGGGGGGTGCAGCAGCAGCCTGTGTTTGGTTTCAGTT
The DNA here is from genome assembly GCF_041734735.1 of Babylonia areolata. Taxonomy (NCBI): domain Eukaryota; kingdom Metazoa; phylum Mollusca; class Gastropoda; order Neogastropoda; family Buccinidae; genus Babylonia; species Babylonia areolata. The sequence goes on along the minus strand of NC_134904.1, from coordinate 3,242,226 downwards.
CACTCGACGGGCGCAATAGCCGAAGTGGTTAAAGCGTTGGACTTTCAATCTGAGGGTCCCAGGTTCGAATCACGTTGACGGCGCCTGGTGAGTAAAGGGTGGAGATTTTTACGATCTCCCAGGTCAACATATGTGCAGACCTGCTAGTGCCTGAACCACCTCCGTGTGTAAACGCATGCAGAAGATCAAACACGCACGTTAAAGATCCTGTAATCCATGTCAGCGTTCGGTGGGTTATGGAAACAAAAACATACCCAGCATGCACACCCCCGAAAACGGAGCATGGCTGCCTACATGGCGGCGGGGTAAAAACGGTCATGCACGTAAAAGCCCACTCGTGTACATGCAAGTGTACGTGGGAGTTGCAGCCCACGAATGAAGAAGAAGAAGAAGAAGAAGGTTTCAGTTCACTCAACAAACCCCTTACCCAACAGACATTCTGCGCGGCTGAACAAAGGCTCGCATCATGTGTTCACTGCAGGGAGGACGGAGCATGTTCCATCAACCAAGGTTTCCACAATTCTCCACACACACACACACTGACACTATCACTATCGGTATCGGTATCAGTAACTCAAGGAGGCGTCACTGTGTTCGGTCAAATCCATATACGCTACGCTACAACACATCTGCCGAGCAGATGCCTGACCAGCAGCGCAACCCAACGCGCTTAGTCAGGCCTTGAGAAAAAAAAAAATATAAATAAATAAATCAATAAATAATAATAATAAATAATAACAATAATATAAAAAAAGAATAAATAATAAAACAAAATAAAATAAAATATAAATAAATAATAACTGACATCAAACAACAACAACAATAACGACAACAGCAGCAACAACAGCATCGACAACAACAACAGCAGCAGCAGCAGCAACACCACCACCATCGACTACAATAACAACAACAATAGCAACAACTGTAGTCAAATTCCTGAACAACTATTCAGGAATTTTTGTGGGAGAGGTGGGCGATTTGAAGTATTGTGATGGTATCTTTGGTATCAATTTGAAAGCCAGCTACTTTCCACCAACAACAATAACACAACCGTCATAAAATTCCTGTACACCCACTCAGGATTTGAGGGAGGTGGTGGGATAAAGGAAATTATCTATCTAAAATTA
>NC_134904.1:3228599-3231099 GCF_041734735.1 Babylonia areolata | reverse complement strand
TATCGGCAGCTGAGCCGTGATTCGAACCAGCGCGCTCAGATTCTGTCGCTTCCTTGGCGGAAGCGTATTGCAATAGTTTGACTTTCTTGACTGATTCACTGCATTCAGACACAGCCTTGTACGCTACACCACACCTGCTATGCCACAGATGCCTGACCAGCAGCATAGCTGGCCAACTCGCTTAGTCAGGCTTTGAGTGCATGCATATATATATATTTGTGTGTCTATCAGAGTGGATTTCTTCCACAAAACGTTGCCAGAGGACAACACGTTTGTTGCCATGGGTTCTTTTTCAGTGTGCCAAGTACATGGGGGCAAAGAGAAGTTGTTAGTTTGTCATTCTTTTGTAATTTTTCACTTTATGTAGCAATAATTGGATTTTGGGGGGTTATTGATAAATTAGATTTTTTTCCCCCTTTGTTTTGCAATGATGAGGTGTGTGGGTTTGTTTTTTGTTTTTTTTTTGGGGGGGGGTTGTTTTGTTTTGGTGGATGGGTGGTGTTTTTTCTTCTTTATTTTGCAAAAATGAGTTTTTTCAACATCATTTTGCAACACACACACACACACACACACACACACACACACACACACAAATGGTCCAGAATGACAGAGAGACCGAAGACAGACAGACAGACAGACAGAGACAAAGAGAGAGACAGAGACAGAGACACAGAGAGAGACAGATGGACTCACCGACCAGCATGGAGCGAACGACAGGTCTGAGGAGTTCCGTCAGACCTTCCTTCAGCAGCACGCTGGACCCTGTCTCTGTGGCCACTATCTTCTCTGTACAACACACCACCATCACTATCTTCTCTGTACAACACACACCATCACTATCTTCTCTGTACAACACACCACCATCACTCTGTACAACACACACCATCACTCTGTACAACACACACCATCACTCTGTACAACACACACCATCACTCTGTACAACACACACCATCACTCTGTACAACACACACCATCACTCTGTACAACACACACCAACACTCTGTACAACACACACCATCACTCTGTACAACACACCACCATCACTCTGTACAACACACCACCATCACTCTGTACAACACACCACCATCACTCTGTACAACACACACCAACACTCTGTACAACACACCACCATCACTCTGTACAACACACACCATCACTCTGTACAACACACACCATCACTCTGTACAACACACACCAACACTCTGTACAACACACACCATCACTCTGTACAACACACACCATCACTCTGTACAACACACACCATCACTCTGTACAACACACACCATCACTCTGTACAACACACACCATCACTCTGTACAACACACACCAACACTCTGTACAACACACACCAACACTCTGTACAACACACACCACCATCACTCTGTACAACACACCACCATCACTCTGTACAACACACACCATCACTCTGTACAACACACACCATCACTCTGTACAACACACACCATCACTCTGTACAACACACCACCATCACTCTGTACAACACACACCATCACTCTGTACAACACACCATCACTCTGTACAACACACCATCACTCTGTACAACACACACCACCATCACTCTGTACACACCACCATCACTCTGTACAACACACCATCACTCTGTACAACACACCATCACTCTGTACAACACACACCACCATCACTCTGTACAACACACCACCATCACTCTGTACAACACACACCATCATCACTCTGTACAACACACACCAACACTCTGTACAACACACACCATCACTCTGTACAACACACCACCAACACTCTGTACAACACACACCACCATCACTCTGTACAACACACCACCATCACTCTGTACAACACACCACCATCACTCTGTACAACACACACCACCAACACTCTGTACAACACACCATCACTCTGTACAACACACTATCACTCTGTACAACACACACCACCATCACTCTGTACAACACACCACCATCACTCTGTACAACACACACACCATCACTCTGTACAACACACCACCATCACTCTCTGTATAAGAAAGAAATGCCAAAAGGACAGTGTATGTGTGTGCGTGCATGTGCGCGTGTGCAAGTGTGTGTGTGTGCATATGTGTGTGTGTCTGAATGTGTGTGTGTGCGCGCACATGTGTGTGTGAACGTGTGTGCATGTGTGTGTGTGCGTGCATGCATGTGTGTGAACGTGTGTGCATGTGTGTGTGTGTGTGTGTGTGAGTGAGTGTGTGTGTGTGTGTCTGTGTGTGACATGGGTGGGGTAGTGTGTGTGTGTGTGTGTGTGTGTGTGTGTGTGTGTGTGTGTGTGTGTGTGTGTGTGTGTGTGTGTGGATGCATGCGCGTGCGTGTGTGTGTACGTGTGTGTATGTGTATGCATGTGAGTGTGTTGTTCCAGACCTCTGGCAGGGAGGTAGGCATCAGAGATGGCGGAGGCCAGGTCCGGGGAGTGCTTCAGGAGGAGGTCCCCCACCTTCTGCCCAAAGCCCTTCATCTCCTCCTGCTGC
>NC_134904.1:3201099-3223599 GCF_041734735.1 Babylonia areolata | reverse complement strand
TTATACACCATGACCAAGGGTGTGTTACCTGGACAGGTGAGGGTTATACACCATGATGAAGGGTGTGTTACCTGGACAGGTGAGGGTTATCCACCATGACCAAGGGTGTGTTACCTGGACAGGTGAGGGATATCCACCATGATGAAGGGTGTGTCACCTGGACAGGTGAGGGTTATACACCATGATGAAAGGAGTGTTACCTGGACAGGTGAGGGATATACACCATGACCAAGGGTGTGTCACCTGGACAGGTGAGGGTTATACACCATGATGAAGGGTGTGTTACCTGGACAGGTGAGGGTTATCCACCATGACCAAGGGTGTGTTACCTGGACAGGTGAGGGTTATACACCATGACCAAGGGTGTGTTACCTGGACAGGTGAGGGTTATACACCATGATGAAGGGTGTGTTACCTGGACAGGTGAGGGATATCCACCACGACCAAGGGTGTGTTACCTGGACAGGTGAGGGATATCCACCATGACCAAGGGTGTGTTACCTGGACAGGTGAGGGTTGGCCACCATGACGAAGGGCACCACCAGCATGTAGTCGGCGTCACGCAGTCGGTGGTTGGTGCGCTGGATGGCGTGGTGGTAGGACAGCACCGCCTTCATCCCGTAAAATGCTCCTGAAAGGACCAAAGTCATCCATTACAACTCTCCTGAAAGGACCTGAAAGGACCAAGTCATCCATTACAACTCTCCTGAAAGGACCTGAAAGGACCAAGTCATCCATTACAACTCTCCTGAAAGGACCTGAAAGGACCAAGTCATCCATTACAACTCTCCTGAAAGGACCTGAAAGGACCAAGTCATCCATTACAACTCTCCTGAAAGGACCTGAAAGGACCAAGTCATCCATTATAACTCTCCTGAAAGGACCTGAAAGGACCAAAGTCATCCATTACAACTCTCCTGAAAGGACCTGAAAGGACCAAAATCATCCATTACAACTCTCCTGAAAGGACCTGAAAGGACCTGAAAGGACCAAAGTCATCCATTACAACTCTCCTGAGAGGACCAAGTCATCCATTACAACTCTCCTGAAAGGACCAAGTCATCCATTACAACTCTCCTGAAAGGACCAAGTCATCCATTACAACTCTCCTGAAAGGACCAAAATCACCCCGTAAAATATTCCTGAAAGTCATCCCATAAAATGCTCCTAAAGTACCAAAGTCATTCCAAAAAATGCTCCTGAAAGGACCAGTCATCCCACAAAACACTCCTTAAGGACCAGAGCCATCCCATAAAATGCTCCTGAAAGGACCAAAGTCATCCCATAAAATGCTCCTGAAAGGACCAAAGTCATCCCATAAAGCATTCCTAAAGGACCAAAGTCATCCCATAAAATGCTCCTGAAAGGACCAAAGTCATCCCATAAAGCATTCCTAAAGGACCAAAGTCATCCCATAAAGCATTCATAAAGGACCAGATTCATCCGATAAAATGCTCCTAAAGCACCAGTCATCCAATAAAGGATTCCTTAAGGACCAAAGTCATCCCATAAAATGCTCCTAAAGGACCAGAATCATCCCATAAAATGCTCCTAAAGGACCAGAATCATCTCATAAAATGCTCCTTAAGGACCAAAGTCATCCCATAAAGCACTCCTAAAGGACCAAAGTCATCCCATAAAGCACTCCTAACAGACCAAAAGTATCCCATAAAAGGCTCCTAAAGGACCAAAGTCATCCCATAAAGCGCTCCTAACGGACCAAAGTCATCAAAAAAAACACTCCTGAAAGGATCAGTCATCATACCAAACACTACTTAAGGACCAGAGCCATCCCATAAAATGCTCCTGAAAGGACCAAAGTCATCCCATAAACACTCCTAAAGGACCAAAGTCATCCAATAAAATGCTCCTGAAAGGACCAAAAGTCATACCATAAAGCACTCCTAAAGGACCAAAGTCGTCCCATAAAACACTCCTAATGGACCAAAGTCATCCCATAAAATGCTCCTAAAGGACCAAAGTCATCCCATAAAGCATTCATAAAGGATCAGAGTCATCCCATAAAATGCTCCTAAAGGACCAAAGTCATCCAATAAAGGATTCCTTAAGAACCAAAGTCATCCCATAAAATGCTTCTAAAGGACCAGAATCATCCCATAAAATGATCCTAAAGAACCAAAGTCATCCCATAAAGCATTCCTTAAGGACCAAAGTCATTCCATAAAGCATTCCTTAAGGACCAAAGTCATCCCATAAAGCACTCCTAAAAGACCAAAGTTATCATATAAAACACTCCTAACAGACCAAAAGTATACCATAAATAGCTCCTAAAGGACCAAAGTCATCCCATAAAGCGCTCCTAACAGACCAAAATTATCCCATAAAATGCTCCTAAAAGGACCAAAGTAATCTCATGAAATGCCTCTAGAAATCAAACTGGGCTAGCCAGATTTGACTCCAGGGTAAAAACTAACAGAGGTGCAAACAGGCCGCTTTACCAGCACAGCCGCAGACAAAACATATGATTCCCCCCCCAAAAAAAAATCAGTAAAAATAATGACATGAATACTGCTTCTCCCTTCACCCTGTGATGAGTCACATGGGACATCTTCTTTCTTCTTCTTCTGCTTTCGTGGGCTGCAACTCCCACGTACACTCGCATGTACACGAGTGGGCTTTTACGTGCATGACCGTTTTTACCCCGCCATGTAGGCAGCCATGCTCCGTTTTCGGGGGTGTGCATGCTGGGTATGTTTTAGTTTCCATAACCCACCGAACGCTGACATGGATTACAGGATCTTTAAAGTGCGTATTTGATCTTCTGCATGCATTTACACACAAAGGGGGTTCAGGCACTAGCAGGTCTGCACATATGTTGACCTGGGAGATCGTAAAAATCTCCACCCTTTACCCACCAGGCGCCATCACCATGACTCGAACCCGGGACCCTCAGATTGAAAGTCACATGGGACAGAAGAACTGTTCATCAGATTCTCCAGTCTTGTCAGTTGTGTTGCAGTTTTCCCCATTTTTCTAGGGCTTGGCATGAGAAGGCCAGGCCCAATCCCCCCCCACCCCCCACCCCCACCCCCCTTCTACAGTTTTAACTCACTCCGGATGAAAGGCCCCAATCAGGGCCACACTGTTTACAACCGTTTCAGACAAAGGGGCCTGATCAGGGCCTTAGAGAGTTTTGAATTTTTGGAGTGGCACCTAATTTCCATAATGACGTTTTGAGCTAAGAATATCTTCACTGACCTTTCCACTCTCCACTGTGACCAGTAAATGCAGCATGTGTTGCTGTGCTTGACAGCAGGAGAGTTACTTTCGAAATGACTGGTTCACGTGAATGGTGCATGTCAACAATGGCATCTGACCCAGTTTTGTCTCACCCACAAGGCAGACAACAGACTTAGAGGAAGGGGCCCATCATGGCTACACAATGTTCTGAATTTAATCTGTTTGAAACTCTTTGTGCTTTCCTGGATTTGTTCACAAGTCATCAGTGTGTGCAAATTTCGAACATAAAAAAAAAGATACTTCCATCATCTCACTGTATGATAGCATAGGAAGAAGAGGAAGTTTTGCATTTTGTCCACAACTGACTTCTTAGTTTTGAAGTTTTCAGTTAATAAATTCTAACACTTGTTTTTTGGTGATTTTATTTCTTACCCATACAAACGGGTCGTCTTTTGGAAAAGTCAGGGGAGCTAACTGGCAGTACTCTGGGAGTTAACCTTCCATGACTGAAGTCACGCACCAGTCCACACCTGGGTGGAGTGAGGACAATTGGAGTGAAGCACTTTTCCCATGCTGAAACCCTGTTCACTGGCGAACACTGTATCAGACTTCAGCATCAAACCGATTGTGTCACAGCGCCTCAACAAAAAAAAACCCAAAACAACAAGATATTAAGAAAACAGACATTCCCCTCACAACCTAGGATCCCCACCGACCTACGGATCCTTTCAGTTCAAAGAATAAACAGACATTCCCCTCACAACCAAGGATCCCCACCGACCTACGGATCCTTTCAGTTCAAAGAATAAACAGACATTCCCCTCACAACCACGGATCCCCACCGACCTACGGATCCTTTCAGTTCAAAGAAGGTGGGCTCTGACAGAAGAAGCTGTTCACACTTCTGGGAGATCTCCAGGTCCAGGGGCGAGATGGCGCTGCGTGGGTTCCCGTTCAGCAGCTCCATGTACGTCTTGCGGGCTGCACACATACAAAACAAAACAAACAAAAAAATAATAATAATATTTATATAGCGCTAAACCTTGTGCAGAGACAAATCAAAGCGCTTTCACACCAGTCATTCACACGCATGCATAACTCTAAAACTGGAGAAACTGAAGACAAGGAAGAGGCAGGGGAGGGAGGCTACCTTGGGAAGAAAGGTGGGTTTTACGGCCAGTTTTGAAAGAGCTGAGTGCGGAGACCTGACGAAGCAAAAGAGGAAGTTAATTCCAAATGCAAGGTCCAGAGACAAAGAAAGAACGGCGGCCAACAGTCGAGTGTTTGAATCTGAGTATGTATAAACAGACCGGCTCCAAATGAGACATCTTATCACTGAGTTGCCACAAACCTTTGGCCAAGAGGAGCAAACAGATAGGTCTGGTTTGCATCAGTTTGACATGGTACAGTAAATAACACCAAACACGCTTGTGTGCACGTTTTGTGTGTGCCACAGGGCTGCATGTGTACACATGGAAATGCATGCCATACATACAGAAACACAGACACATGCATGTACACATGCACACACACAAAACCACACACATGCATTCATGAATACACACACACACACACACACACACTTTTTTTTCAATGATGCATTCAGCAGATGGTTTTTGCTTCTTCTTTTTCAAGCCAGGATTAAATGCTGAAATCCTGCGTTTTTTCCAATGATTCAGGGAGGTTTTTTTTTTTGTTTCAGGTAAATAGTGCTTTGAAAGATCAATAATTTTTCACTGCACAATTTTGCTTATAAGGGCAGTCCTCTAAGGCGACACAAAAACACAATAACCTTTAATACTTTATACCCCCCAAGCACAGATATATTTGTAACACCTATTTGCTTCCTTTGGACTGAGTATAGATATTTCTAAACTGCAGTAGGCACGTTGAATTTCACTTTCTTAATCACTTGTATTTTCACCCAGTGCTTTTAGCTTATTATTTTTAGCCTCTGCGTTGCTCACTTGTGCTTTCAACAGGATTGAGCATGTTTTTCATGACATTGTGAGCGTTTTGTGTATGAAGTATGGCTTTGACAATGTTCTCATCTGTTGGAGGGAGGCGGCAGAATAGTTAACTCTTTCCATACGAACGGCAAAAGAGACGACGTTAACAGCGTTTCACCCCAATTACCACCATCAAAATATTGCAAGCGGAAGGCTCTTACACTGAAGAGGTGAATGTTGACAAAGAATACCACAGTTCTGACGATGGAAGCTAAAGGTTGGGTCATTCAGACACACACTGGACATCCGAGGGGTCTGTGTAGAGGAGAAGAGAGGACTGGCCGTACTGAGTGAGTTAAGACACTATTCTGCAAATACAGTGTCCACGAGGGTCTGGTCTGGAATCTCGCTCTCTCTCCCTTTCTCCCAAGTTTGACTGGAAAATTGAATTCAGTGTCTAGTTACTTGGATGAGACAACAAACCAAGTTCCCATGTGCAGCACGCACTTGACGCACTGAAAAAGAACCCATAGCAACAAAAGTGTTGTCCTCTGGCAAAATTCTGTAGAAGAAATCCACTCTGATAGGTACATGAATAGATATGCAGGAACTCAAGGCCTGACTGAGCACTTTGGGTTATACTGCTGGTCGGGCATCTGCCTAGCAGTTGTGGTAGGCAATGATGCCTCCTTGAAAAGCTGAGAAACTTGAGACTCAGCTGTTGAAGAGCTGGTCCACAGACGTTGCAGTGCAGCTGCACTGATGGGGTTCAAAGCGCTGAGAAGATGACACAGACACACACACTTTTAGCACTGCTGAGACACACTTTTGGGGTTGCTGAGAAACACACAGAGACACACACTGTTAGCACTGCTGAGACACACTTTTGGGGTTGCTGAGAAACACACAGAGACACACACTGTTAGCACATGCTGAGACACACTTTTGGGGTTGCTGAGAAACACACAGAGACACACACTTTTAGCACTGCTGAGACACACTTTTGGGGTTGCTGAGAAACATACAGAGACATACTTTTAGCACTGCTGAGCCAGACTTACTTTTAGGGTTGCTGAGAAACACACTGAGACACGATTACTTTTAGGGTTGCTGAGAAACACACAGAGACACACTTACTTTTAGGGTTGCTGAGAAACACACAGAGACACACTTACTTTTAGGGTTGCTGAGAAACACACTGAGACACGATTACTTTTAGGGTTGCTGAGAAACACACTGAGACACGATTACTTTTAGGGTTGCTGAGAACTTACTTTTAGGGTTGCTGGGAAACACACAGAGACACCACTTTTAGGACTGCTGAGAAACACAGACACACCTTTAGCACTGCTGAGACGCACTCACTTTTAGGGTTGCTGAGAAACAGTCTCCAGGCCAGCTGACGGATGGGAGTGGCCAGCGGCTGATTCAGGCACACGTGCAGTTTGGACTTCATCTCCGGCCACTTCTTCAGCAAGCTGACCACCTGCACGGTTCAGTGTAAGGCAGTGATGAAACACAACATAAACATGAGTCTCACAGACACATAAAGCATGCAAGACAGTGATAAAAACATAACATAAACATGAGTCTCACAGACACATAAAGCATCCCTTCTTTATTAGAACAACAATGGAGTGGAACAACCTGTCTGACGACATCAAGTCGACTGCCTTCAGGCAGATGGCCACAAGCCAACTACATGAGTCCTGTGCGCAGTCCCCCCATACCCCCCCCCCCACCCCCGCAAACCCTCCCTCCCCCCACCCCCACATACACATAAACACATACACAAACATGTGATATTGATCCCACAAACAAACAAAACACACACACACACACACACACACACACGGATGCGCGCGCACACACACACACACGAAAACACACACATTTTTCCCCACAAGTTGTGTTAACTCGGATCTGATTATAAACCAAAGTCCTTTGTGCAGTGTGCACCTAGCACACATAAACCAACCCACAGTGACAAATAAACTGATCCTAGCAAAGTTCTGTAGAAAAATCCACTCTGATAGTAAAAATGAATACACATGCACTGTTGCAAAGAGAAAAAAGAAAGAAAAAAAAGGGTGACGACATTCTCTTCCCAGGGAGAACAGCCTGAAAATCAAATCAAGAAATCTGTTGTGACAAAAAGTAATGCAGTAGAGCAGAGAAGTCTTCTCCTTTGTTCATGGGCTGCAGCTCCCATGTTCACTCACATACACGAGAGGGCTTTCAACTCACTCCGGACAATGGAACGCTATATGGTAGCATTCCGGACGACGGAACACTATAGCGGTTTCAACAATTAAAATTTGTCCACATTTTCCTCATGGGTAGCATAAAAATCGAAGCTACACTGGGCTCTGTGACTGTATCAAGGGTTGAATGGAAAGTTTCTTCGTGAGGTTTCCGTGACTATACACTCACTGGCCAGCCGCTGACCTTGGTACCCCACATGACAAGCTAATCTGCATACGTATCGAAAATGCTGTCGCAGGCAATACAAGTGGACATTTTTGGAGCAACTTAGATCATGACAGCGGCTTTTTACTGCTGCTGAAGTTATTAAATTGCTTCAAACTGAAGGTTTCAACATCGACAAGGATGATGAAGGCATTGCAAAAAGTATTTGCTGTGAAGAAAGTTACCAGCAAGAAGGTACTGACAGTGACTCAGCTTCTGAGGGCTGTGAAGACCGGGAGGGGGGAGGGCATACACACAACATTAGAAGAGGGGTCAGTGTGTCAAGTACTGGGAGTTTCATTCAGTTACTTTGTGTTTTGTATTTTTTGTGATTTTTTTCCTAACCCGAACAAATGGGTCGTCTGCAGGGGAAAGCAAGGGAGAAAACTATTCATCCAGAGTGAGTTAATGCAAATGACTCCATGTTTGTAAAGTACTTAGAGCTTGGTCTCTGACCCAAGATAGGTGCTACAAAAAGTACCCACATCATCATCATCATCAACATGACTGTTTTTACCCCCTGCCATGCAGGAGGTCATACTCCATTCTTTTGGGGGGGTGGGGGGGGGTAGCAGAGCAGTGAAGACCCACCCCCTCCTCGGCGCCCTCAATGACCAGATCAGTCTTGGTGTCCATGGGAGAGTCCTCCATCAGCTGGCGCGAGACGTCTTCATTCAGGTGCTGGTCCATCAGCATGGACACCTTGCTGAACATGCCCTGGAACGACCTCCCTGCACAGGTGGACACGTCGCAGGTAGCACACAATCATGTTGGAAATTTATAGCCCCCTAACTCCCTGCACCCCCCACGTATGTGTGCATGTCTATCGTCAATTCAGTTTCCCTTTCTCAAGAGGCGTCACTGTGTTCGGACTAATTAATATACGCTACACCACATCTGCTAGGCAGATGCCTGACCAGCAGCATAACCCACTGTGCTTAGATACATATATATATATATATATATATATATATACATACAAATAGATAGATAGATTAGTGTGTGTGTGTGTGTGTGTGAGTGGATTTCTTCCTCAGAATTTTGCCAGAGGTGAACCATTTTGTTGCTGAGGGTTCTTTTTCAATGCGCCAAGTGCATGCTGCACACAGGACCTTGATTTATTGTCACATCCAAATGACTAGCTAGTAGTATGCTCAGTTTGATTTTTCCGCACAAACTTGGGATAAAAAGGTGAGAGCGTGAATCGAACCTAGTCACTCATGGCCACTGTATTCACAGATGTGTGTCTTAACTATTCTGACACCTTCCCCCTGGGGCCAAAGCACAATGAACCATTTGAGTCTTGAGTCTTGTACATGTTGCATGACGTTATAGTGAATGGAAGTGTACCCATCCCTTGTATGTCATTCACACACACACACACACACACACACACACACACACACACATACACACACACACACACACACACACACACACACACACACACATCTATGTGTGCACACACATCTCACATGTATTAGTATTTACACACACGCACACACATGCAAGCACACACAAACACACACACACACACACACACACACACACACACACATACACACTCATACAAACATGCACACTGTATGCACACTCCACACCGCAGGACAACACAAACGACACTGAACTGGCAGCACATATTACCTCCTTCAATAGCCTTGGTGGCTCGCTGCATGAAGAGTTCTTTTTCAGCATCAGACAGGTCTGTGAAGTACTGCACATGGTTCTGGGTCAGCTGTTGTTGAATGGCATCATTCAGCTCGTGAAGAAAGGCATTCCATTCCTGCAGCACACACACACACACACACACACACACACACACACACACACACACACATGCTCCATTGCTAGTATAATGACCCCTGTCAACACATATATACATTGTAAATATGCAATGTAATTATACAATAGGGAGAACAAAGGTGGATTCAAACTGTGTACACCAAAGATCTTTGTGACGGTGCATCATTTAAAGATTTAAAAACTTTAACTAATTCCAAGACAGAGGAGGTTATTCTTTTTCTTCTTCACAGTAATGTGGAAAGCCCAAATATCTGGGCAAAGACCCCACATGACCAAATAAAAAAAAAGGCGAAAAAAGAAAAAGAAAAAAAGGATTGTTCATGTCACTTCACCTGAACAAATCCAGCTACCGAAGCAGACTCTGAGAATACACCCAAATGCCACAACCCAAGCCTTCAACAACACTGTTTTCCAGTGGGGGAGCTGAAGACTAGGAACCTTGTTGGTTTATACAGGCCTGGACAACTTGCCTACAGCCATAAAGTCAGTAGAGTCAGCAGAGAAGAGAAGAGAAGGGCATTCCAGATATGGATAGCTGAGGGGAAGAAAGAATGCCCTATGAACACTTAGTGTGAGATTAAACGTTTCCCATGCTGCCTTCTGGAAGGTCGGGATCTGGTTGGAGAGTACCCTCTGGGGGTCGCTAGTCAACGGGGCCCTTAGCAATCCTGTACCAACATGGCTTTTGCAATTTTCCTGCGACCCTGAAGCGGTTCTAGCTTGAGCCAAGAGATGAGTTCTGAGGCACTGGTGGTGGGTACTGCTAAAGTCTGGCATGATGCGCCTGGTAGCACGCCTCTCGACATGCTCAAGGTTGTTGATGAGGTTCTGTTGGTGGGGATCCTTGAAGGTGGCAGTGTACAACATGGCTGTAGTGGTTGGCGTGGACTCGGGCGGAACAACCACAGGCAATAACCACATTTCTTCTCTGTACTGCTTCGATTCTATGACGGAAAATGTTGTAAATTAGTTTTTTTAAAAACATTTTTAAATGTATACTCTACATTTCTTCCCCTCCATCCTTGTATAGGCCTTCTTCACGGCATTTGAGAGGGAACGAAATGTAGGCAACATATCACAATGTTTTTAACAACTTTTTCCGTCACAAATATTTCTCTAGATGAAGGCTATTTTATTGGCCTAGGCAGCAACAGCATTGATGTGAGAGCCTCAGTGTGTATTGTTAACTAAACAGATGGAAGGTATACCAAAGGCCAACAGAGCTGGCTAAAGTATTGTGTGAAAAATACCTTTGTTTCAGTTATATCCTCTTTACAATGCAGCAACCACTTCGGAAAACTTTTAGCACCAGCCATCTTGTAAACAACTCTTGCAGTCAAGCAGAACTTTTGTTAAAGAAGAATTGATTGGACCGCTGTACGTATACAATCCAATCACCAGAGACTTAACGGCCATGAAGACTAAACAGGAAGCTCTCGAAACGTGGCCATGGCGTCTGCTTTCACATCTGCGCTGAAAGCACTCTTTTGGGGTGTTCTTTTCTGTGAGATTTGCAGCAATTTTTAAACACTTGTCACTAAATGTACTAAAGAAGTAGCATGCAAATGCATAGCAACCATGTTATCTTTTTTCAATTAATTTCAATGAAGTCCCACACCAGTTTTCTTAGTCATGTAGATCTATCTCATTACAATTTTTCTGATCCCAAATGGAAACGTTTCACATTAATGCATTCGGGTCTTGATTATGTTTTGACTTTATGTTTAAACATGTTTTTGTTTAGTTATTCAAGAACCAGGTAATGCAAAAGAATTGCCCAGTTTCATCTCCTCATCAAATCCACAATTCAGATGTTTCTGACAATAATGCACAGCAGAGACTGTGCAACAGGAGGGAAGTTACTTTTGTAAATCATTTGCAAACTTTGATCCAGGCAGGAAATAAATGGACAGTGTAACGTTACTTCATCAGAGAGGATCAAGGGGCTGACATGAAGTAAAGCCAATAAAATGAAGCATGCAAATATCTGCATGAATCAGAGGCCCTCTAGTTCAAGCACAAGATTATTTCAGAGCTGAGAAAAATTTCTGGCATATAAACAAAGTTTATGCAGAATATGTTATGGTGGTGTGAGTGCCAAAACCACAGATCCATAATTTTATGCAAGATTCAGATTGAGAATACTTGCTGATTGAGCGACTCCCACTTTGCATTTCTTGGAGGTTGGATTGGCCACTGGACTTTTATTACTTCTAGTAGATGCAGAACAACCTGTCATATCAAGGTGTAAGCCTGCCACATACATGTTTTGATGAAAATAAAGAGGAAAGGCATGTACATGTTACTTTTAAATGATGTTCTTTTTGCCCATCAAAGAACCAGCAGTGCACAATTCATATATTCTGAATCACATAAATGCATGTGTACACAGGCATGCACACACACGCACACACACACACACACACACACACATGACACATGTAGACAATGTATATATATACATATATATATATATATTTATATACACGTGTGTGTGTGTGTTTCTATACATAAATGATATATATATATAAATATATGTGTGTAGACACTCATACATCAGACATATAGTTATTTCCTCAAATGTATTTCCTGTCAGGATGAAGATTGTAAATTGATCCTTTACATCATGCTCTATTTCTGTTTTTCAGGCACTGTATGGGGTGACAATGATCAGTCTCAGGGACCAACTCAAACTGAAGGTAAGTCCATGATATTTCAAAATCAACCCAATCTCAAACTTTCTGCACAATAAAAAAAAAATTGTAATAATAATATTGAATATTACAATAATAATTTATTTCATACCATTCTATGTAAAGCATTCTCAGTTACTTTGTGCAGTGTAAAATTGATGTGTTAAACATGCATTTAAACACTAGAACAGTAGAAGTAGAATGACAGCTTACATATATAACTCTGCACTGACATCCAACCAAACGCTAACATCAGTTGATGGTGATGATCACATTAGTACTGATATAGTGCCTACTTCTGGTCAAAGACCAAGTTCTAAGCAGTTCTCAGCATGGAGTCATGTGCACAAAAACACCATGTACAAACGTAACACTCAACATACATGTCAGACATCACAATACTGAAATGATGCAGTCATTTAGGCTTTGATGGCAGTTGGACAGAGAGCATTTTGATTAAGGGTCATGATAGGTGAGTAGTTTGTGTGTCAGACCTAAATTCTGAGGATCTTGGGTTTGATCCTTGCAGCATCTGGTGGATCAAGAGTGGATTTTTTTTTTTTTTTTTTTTTTTTTTACCTCCCAGGACAGCAAGTGTGCAGATCTGCTAGTGTTGAAACTCCCTTCATGCGTATACACGCACAAAAGATAACATATTCATGTTAGTTACAGTTCCTGTAATGGATGATACAGTTTGGGTTATACTTATAGTTATAGAAACACAAAAAAGACCCTGGATGCAGTAATAATAGTAAGAACCATTAGTAAGCTGATGTTGGTCATGAGATAGAAAGAAGAAGAGATGTAAACAAACGCTAAAAGAAAATAAGATGTTTCCATTTGACTATTCCTTTTTTTTTTCTTTCTTTTTTTTTTCTTTTTTTTTTAATAGAAAAAGTCACTAGTGTTTGATAATTGTGTTAAAAGATGAAGAAATGATTTGTATATCCTTCCTTTTTACTATAAACCTTTGACTGCCATGGATAACCTTTGTTTAGTATTTAGGGCGATGGAAGGAATTGCTAAAAAAGAATTAAAGAAAAAAAGCCCAGATTGCCCTGTGATAGAAAGGCAGTGACAAATAAAAGAAGGGTTTACCCTTACAGTGTCAGAATTCTTCTGATGGCTTTGGCAGGATGATTAATTCTGGAACTACATAGGCACAGGGAAAGATCACCGTTTTGCAATAGCATAATCCCTTTGTCATTACATAGTGACTAATAAAAGAAGGGTTTACCCTTACAGGGTCAGAACGCTTCTGGTGAATTTGGTGAGATGGTTAATTCTGGAACTACACAGGTGCATGAGAAGATCACACTTTTACTGTGGCATTAATTCATTCATCATTACCTCGTCAGTGCAGCCTGGTCCTGACCTTGACCTTGATTCCTTCCTACAGGTGTGTGGCTGAATGAGGTGGTGGTGGTGGTGCTGACGCAGCCCCACCCTTTCCACGCCGATAGGGCAGAGATGTTCCGGCAGCACTTTGCTCAGCAGCTGTCTCACCTGCCACAGGTGTGTGTGTGTGTGTGTGTGTGAGGAAGTATTTCAGTTTTAGGATAATGATGATAACAAATTAAAAACCAATGATGATAGTAATGATGATGATGATGATGATAATGATGATGATGATAAGAATGATGATGATGGTGATGATGACACTAATACTACTGCTACTACTACTAATAATGATAATAATTATTATTAATGATGATGATTATGATGATGATCACTTATTGTGAAGAAAGAGAGGCAGACCACTAGGCACTTGGAGAAGAAAGAGAGGCAGACCACTAGGCACCTGGAGAAGAAAGAGGCAGACCACGGGGCACTTGGAAAAGAAAGAGAGGCAGACCACTAGGCACCTGGAGAAGAAAGAGGCAGACCACGGGGCACTTGGAAAAGAAAGAGAGGCAGACCATGGGGCACTTGGAAAAGAAAGAGAGGCAGACCACTAGGCACTTGGAGAAGAAAGAGAGGCAGACCACTAGGCACCTGGAGAAGAAAGAGAGGCAGACCACTGGGCACCTGGAGAAGAAAGAGAGGGAGACCCCTAGGCACCTGGAGAAGAAAGAGAAGAAAGAGAGGCAGACCACTAGGCACCTGGAGAAGAAAGAGAGGCAGACCACTGGGCACCTGGAGAAGAAAGAGAGGGAGACCCCTAGGCACCTGGAGAAGAAAGAGAAGAGAGAGAGGCAGACCACTAGGCACCTGGAGAAGAAAGAGAAGAGAGAGAGGCAGACCACTAGGCACCTGGAGAAGAAAGAGAGGGAGACCCCTAGGCACCTGGAGAAGAGAGAGAGGCAGACCACTAGGCACCTGGAGAAGAAAGAGAAGAGAGAGAGGCAGACCACTGGGCACCTGGAGAAGAACTGCGGAAGAAGAAATGAAAACAGTGGGCAAGACCTGGAAAAAAATCAATCTGACTCTTGCTCAAAACCGAACTGACTGGAGATTTGTTGGCGCCTTATTCTCCAGCTAGAGCGAAGAGGAAGAGTATTGAGTAAGTTACTAAGGAGGGCAAGTAGATTTTAAAAAAAAAAATAAATAAATAAAAAATATTCTAGCCTAGTGTATTTCTTTGCAGGAGGAGCAACCAGAACTGGTGCTGACCCATGAAACATGGCCAGATGTACGGGGGGCTTGGACTCTCTTCCCTCTCTTTGCGGAGTACGTGTGTGCACAGTGTGCGATTCTTTGTGCACATTGGTGTTTGATACCTCTCTCTCTCTCTCTCTCTCTCTCTCTCTCTCTCTCTCTCTCTTTCTTTTGATGTGTGTGTGCATGTGTGTGTGTGAGTGTGTGTGTTTGGGTGCATAAATATGTGCATGCATAAATGTGAGGATGGGCATGTGAAGATGTATGTGCTTGTGAACATTCTTCTTCTGAGTTTGAGCAGTGAGGAGACAAAATTCTTATTCAATGTGTGTGTGTGTGTATGTGTTTGTGTGTGTGGTGTATGTGTTTGTACATGGGTGTATGGGTTTGGGTGTATTATTACTTAGGCATGTAAAAATGGATGTACATGGATGTATGAGTGTGTGTGCATGTGTGTGTGTATGTGTAAATACATGTTTTGGTGTCAGTGTCCATGCATGTGTGATTGCGCATGTGCATACATGGGTATGGATATGTGCTATGGGTGTGCATGCATATATAAGCATGTTTCTGTGTGTCCGGAATGTGATCAGGAGAGTATTGTGGATGTTCACAGACATGTCTGTATCTCAGAGTCCACACACGCCTATTCAGTTTGGCATGGAAGTACACAGACAAACAGTGGCTCATTGTCACAGACATGTCAGTATCACAGTCCACACACATCTGTTCAGTTTGGCAGGGAAGTACACAGACAAACGGTGGCTCATTGATTTATTGATTGATATGGATACTTATATAGCACCTATCCTTGGTTGGAGACCAGGTTCTAAGCACTTTAAAAATATGGGGTCATTTGCACAACAGGCTGCCTACCTGGTTAGAGCTGACTGACAGCTGCCACTGGGCGCTCCTGATTCGTTTCCTGTGTCATTCAATCAGATTTCAGGCACGCACACATGCACACTCAGACAGACATGTAACATTTTTTATGTGTATGGTGGTTGTTGTTTTTTTGTTGTTGTTTTTTCTTATCCCGCCATGCAGGCAGCCATACTCCATTTTGGGGTGTGCATGCTGGGTATGTTCTTGTTTCCATAACCCACTGAATGCAGACATGGATTACAGGATCTTTAACGTGGGTATTTGATCTTCTGCGTGCATATACACACAAAGGGGGTTAAGGCATTAACAGATCTGCACATATGTTGACCTGGGAGATCGTAAAAATCTCCACCCTTTACCCACCAGGCGCTGTCAACGAGATTCGAACCCGGGACCCTCAAATTGAAAGTCCAACATCTTAACCATTCGGCTAATCCACCCGTCATTGTCACAGACATGACAGTATCACAGTCCACACACATCTGTTCAGTCTGGCAGGGAAGTACAAAGACAAACGATGGCTCATTGTGTGTGAAGAGGAAACTCGCATGGACGTCCTTCGGTTCCCACAGTTTCTGCAGCAACACGATGAAGCTGAGGTCAGTGGTGATGCTTTTGTACATTGTTAAATTGCTGCATTACATTACTTAAAGTTTCAGTGGGTCATGTGTTACTGAGGTAAGTTTTTGATGGCAGTGTTGCATTGTTCTGAACTGTATTGCAGTGTGTGGCATTGTACTGATTTAGTTTTATATTATACCATGTTTTGCAGCGTATTGTTGCATTGTAATGTGTCATTAAGTTACCGGTACAGTTCCAATGCATGGTTAACATTAAAGGATTCCCTCTTCCTTCCATTCTGTAGCATTCAGTAGTCTCTCAAGGCCTGACTAGAATGCTGGGTTCATGCATTGGCCAGGCAGATACCCGATTCTTTTTTGTTACATATATTTTGATATGGTATAGTGTATATGGATCAGTCTGTATGTTTTGACACTTCTTTGAAACTGAAACATTTGCAGGATATCATTATGTAGAATTCACATTGTGATGTGCTGTTTGCTTGGAGGTGATCAAATGGTTTCCATGTGGAATGTGGCAGAATGGTTAAGACACTTGTCTGCCAGTACAGTGTCAGTTAGGGTCTGGGTTCGAATCCCAGTCTCACCCTTTCTCCCAAGTAGTGACTGGAAAATGAAACTGAGCATCTGGTCATTTGGATGAGACGATGAACTAAGGTCCCATGTGCAGCACACTCTTCGCACACTGAGAAAGCAACGTAAGTGTTGCCCTTGTGCAAAATTCTGTAGAAGAAATCCGCTCTGATGATAGGTATACAAATACATGTGCATGTGCACAAGGCCTGATTAGCGTGTTGAGTTATGCTGCTGGTCAGGCATCTGCCTTGCAGATGTGATGTAGCATGTATGGATTTGTCCAAACGCTGTGACGCCTCCTGGAGAAACAGAAACAGAAACTGAAGAGGTGTCCAAATCCCCGTGCAGAAGCGTGGTGTTGGTCAGGTTAACCCTTTCGCTGCCAGGAAAATAAGATTTAAGTGAAATCTATTTGCCAGGGTTTTTTCACAAAAAACGGGTATAAATTTTCAAAAAATTCTGTGCTCTTTGTTATTTGAGAAAGACCCATAAAAGTATACATTTTCTGAAAGGTAAATGAATAAAGAATACAAAACACATAATGTTTTCCCATTTTTTAAATATTTTTAGTGACATGCTGTTGTTTAGAAATCAGTGTTTTGTTTTTTGTCACATTTTCAACTTGTTCATTGCAAATATTAGTCAGGTAATTTGCACTAAAATATATTTTCTGGACAAATGGATATCTGCACACACAAAATCATACTAGAACAACCACAATAAATTTTTTTTTTTAAAGAGACAGATACACAATGCATTGTGACTTCTCCAAGTGATAATATGGATGTGGGGCCACGCCCCCTCAGTCTCCACCCCACTCCTCTTCACCCCTCCTACATGATCACTTGATCCAGTTTTCATTAGACTGCGTTGGCTGAGTGCCAAGAAAATCGCCTACACTGTGTTTTGCTAATAATTTGGTTAGTTTGTGTCGTCTGCTACAGTTGTGCAGATTCCCCAAGCTAAAGCAACCAGCATTTTTGTCAGCGAACTGAATGCAAACCGGGAAAAGTCAGAATATTTCAATGACGAGTTATCTCGTCATTGTGGCAGCGAAGCGTACATGCTTGTGATGACGAGTTATCTCGTCATATAGGCAGCATAGGGGTTAATGTGGCGATAAGAACACGATGTGTATTTCAGATGAAGAGGATATAAGTGACAACTCCTTGAAGAAACAAAAAATCACAAGGTCAGCACTCTTTCCTTGGCTCAGTACTGTGGATCAAACTGCCCTTCTCACTCCATATCATGGCTGCACCTGTTCAGTATTAAAACATCTCTCAAAACACACTTCCGTTGTTCTGCCCACCATCGTATTGACTACTGTGCTTCTTGAATTTTTGCTGTCTGTATGTGCATGTGTGTATGAGTGTTTGCTTGTGTGTTTGTGTGTGCATATACTTGTGTGTGGTATGTTGCACTTTAATGCCTGCGTATTTACGTATCTACAACTTCTATTTGTAAACTCTGCAAGCTCCCTCTGTGGGAGGTGTGAGAGTCAGTCTTCTCATTATCTCTGTTATATGATTTCGCTTCCAAACTGATTGCAGGAGCCTTTCCTGGGGCGAGCATTGCGAGACCAGCAGTCAGTCATCATTCATCACTTTGCCTTTCATGAAGACCCCTCCTCTTTTGCCTACCCTGATTTCGGTGCTGGTGTGGCTTTCAGCATGTCTTTGGTCAAAAGGTGAGGAACAGTTTTGTTGTTGTTGTTTTTTTGGAGGGGTGGGGGGCATGGGGGTGGGGGGTTACTGGTTTTGGTGGGTTTTTTTTTTTTTTTTTGGTTTGTTTTTGTTGGGTTTTTTTTCTGTTTCTTTATCTCTGACTCTCTGGACTGGCTTTGTCCATCATTCTACATAAATGTATCATTTCATTCATTTTGTCCATCGCTCCTGGTGGAGCACAGGCCATCAACGACCCCTCGCCATCGCACTCTGTTCTGGGCTGTTCTGGTCATTCCAGTCCAGTTGGTCCCTTGCTGCTTCAGCTCTGCCTCGGTATCTCGCCTCCAGCTGTTGCGAGGCCAGCCTCTCTTCCTCTTTCCCTGCGGGTTCCAGGTCAGGGCTTGGCGTGTGATGCTGGACACTGGCTTCCTGAGGGTGTTTCTGATCCAGCCCCACTTCCTCCGTAGTATCTGCTTGGCCACTGGTTCCTGTCCGGCTCGCTCCCACAGATCTTCGTTTCGGATCTTCTCCTGCCATCGGATCTTGTAGATGCATCTCAGACAGGTGTTAAAGAATGTCTGAATCTTCTGCTGCATTGTCCGCCATGTCTCGCATCCGTAGAGCAGAATTGACTTCACATTGGAGTTGAAGATGCGGAGTTTGGTTTTCATACTGATTGCTCCAGATGCCCAGATGTTCTTGAGCATGATGTCTACATAAATGTATCCACCTGTTTTTGTTTTTCTTCTCTCTCACTCTGTGCTTGTCTGTTGTTTTTTCTTCTTCCTCTTCTTCTCTCTCTCCCTTTCTCTCACTCTCTCTGTTTGCATGAGTGCTTGTCCACATCATGCATATACATTTGTGTTGACTCTTGCTTCCGCATTTCACATACTGATTGTGTCAGAACTCTTTAGAGAATATGTGTGTGTGTATATGGATATATATATATAGAGAGAGAGAGAGATAGGTAGATATATATATATATATAGAGAGAGAGAGAGAGAGAGAGATAGATATGTATATATGTGTGTGTGTTAATCAACTTCACAACTGATGTTTCCCACTTCGGTGGTTGTGGTAAGGGATGTGATGTTTATGAATAGGATTGTTTAAGTTAAGCGTTATTATTGCTGTCTTTGTAATCAGAAGAATCAAGGTTATCAGTCCCAAGAGCAAATTTATACCACCATACATATGCTCAGCTTTGACCAACAGAATGAATGTTAGAATGGTAAATGTCTTTTGTTTCAGAATGGCAGACAAAATAGCAAAGGGACTGGAGCAGAATTTTGCTATCGATCCTAAACATGAGGTGAGTCTGAAATCTTTAGTGTGTGTGTGTGTGTGTGTGTGTGTGTTGGTGAGTGTGTGAGTGTGTGTGTGTGTGTGTGTAAAAGTATGTGTGTCTGTGTGTGTGGTGCATGTGTGAGCTTGTGCATGTGTTTTTGTCTTTGTGTGTGTGTGTGTGTGTGTCTGTGTGTATGTCTGTGTGTGTGGTGCATGTGTGAGCTTGTGTATGTGTTTTTGTCTTTGTGTGTGTGTGTGTGTGTGTGTGTGTATGTGTGTGGAAGCATGTGTGTGTGTGGTGCATATGTGAGCTTGTGTATGTGTGTGTGTTGTATATGTTTTTCAGGCTACTAGACTATTATGATGATTGTAAAGTGCCTGAGAATGAGTTGTTAAGACTCATATAACTATGTAAATGGATGTGGAAACGACAACGACTACAGTGGCAAAATGGTGGTGACTGTTGTGATAATCATGAAGTGTCCGTGTTCATCTCTTGTTTTAGGATAAAATATGATAAAGCTCACATGTGAAAACAGCAAGTGAACCAAACGCAAGGGGGAAGTGGTTAGTACCCAGGGCTTATGCTTAGAGCGTCCACAGGACTCCCACTGAGGTATTTTAGGGAGTCCTCATGTGGTTCTAGCGAGTCCGGTCAGTCGCAGGGCAAGAAACCATTTTTTTCATCCAAACACACCATGCACTGCCTTTCAGTCAGTTCACACGCACACACAAAAACACACACTGAATGAGTGAAAGAGATAGACACGCTCGCACACACTCAAAAACTCTCTGAACTCAGAGAGATACACACACACATGCACACACACACAGAGAAAGATAGAGAGATACACACACACACAAGAGAAGAGAGAGAGAGATACACATGCATACACAGACACACACACATACTGACACACACACCACTCACTCCCCCTCACAGACAGACAGACGGACATGTGCACAGTGAGTGAGAGTAAAATATTTAGAGGAGTGAACCACTGAAAATGAAAAGACATACAAGGACGATTTTTGAAAGTTTGTCGCTCCTGTCACAAACGCATTTATTTCCCGGGAATTGCACGATGACCTGTTTGCGAATTTCACACAACACAAGTTCTGCACTTCGTTACATGTGCGTCTTCGTCATACTGCAGCCATTTGATTTGTTACTCCCATGAACATTGCCAAGTGTGGCTTTTCTTTTTCAGTTATCTGCCCCCTTTTGAAGCTGGCTGATCAATGTCAGCTGATTGTTCAGCCATTTTGTCTTGTTTGCATTTTGGAGCGTCAAGCCATGATAGCGGAGGCATTCTGATTTCAAACTGTATCATTTAATATTCGACAAGCCTCGTTGTGAGCGTATTTGAAATGGGCAATAATTTGCTGGAAAGGGAGATTAGACGAAAGTATTTAACTTTACAGCAGTCACCGATTTCGTGAAGATAAGATGCCGACCGAAAACTAGTGAAACGAGAAGCGAACGCTGTTGTTTCACCATGATCGTTCACATTTCGATTGACGCCAGTTTTATAGTGCGACCCGTAGATTCCCTAGTCGAAACTGTAGTGCGTCCTCTCTCATTTCAGAGAGTCAGGGATGCACATATGTATGTTAACGGAAGCCCTGGTACCACTGGTCAGTGCCAGCTGTTCGAGGATTGAAACCCTGTCAGCAGCCAGACACAACAGTGACAATATTCATCCCCCTGATGAACTCCTAACTACAGTGGAGGCTCAAACTGGAAGACTGGGACTGCACAGTCAATTGATTCTTCGGGCATGTCTTTGAGAGAGCTGTAAGTAGCTCACAAGTGGTTGAGAAAAGGCGATGGAGCAAGGTGAAATTGATGAACCGGGATAAGTGGCACAGGTGAACTGGTTTTATATATATATATATATATTTTTTTAATTGTCGTAGGCAGTGATGCGTGGTCTTGTGGTTTGTTAGAGCGCGCCATGCAGCCCAACACCTCTGTCTTCAGCATTCGGGGGTTCTGTCAGGGTTACCATGAAATACCCACCTGTCTGCTGAATGTCTGGGATGTAGGATTTGATGTTTGGTGTTGTTGTAAGTGTGTGCCATGTGACCCTTCGTCTTCAGCATTCGGGGGTTCTGTCAGGGTTACCTCTACTTTAGCTCATGGCCCAAAGACCTGCCCTGTGAGCACAGGGGGCGTTGTTTCTCCGAGGATCCCACCCCCTGGGCTAGAGGTTGTAGCGTGCCTCTTGATCGCATGATGGACCCATCGTAGGACACATGGGGTACTTCAGTGAGTGTCACCTGCTGCCCAGCCCCATCCTGATAGGAACATCGCCAGTTGATCCGGGAGTGTGAATATCATAGCTCACCCACATATCTGAGGGTTGTCCCACAATCTTCTTCTTCTTCTTCTGTGTTCACTCGTATGCACACGAGTGGGCTTTTACGTGTATGACCGTTCTTTACCCCGCCATGTAGGCAGCCATACTCCATATTCGGGGGTGTGCATGCTGGGTATGTTCTTGTTTCCATAACCCACCGAACGCTGACATGGATTACAGGATCTTTAACGTGCGTATTTGATCTTCTGCTTGCATATACACACGAAGGGGGTTCAGGCACTAGCAGGTCTGCACATATGTTGACCTGGGAGATCGTAAAAATCTCCACCCTTTACCCACCAGGCGCCGCCACCGTGATTCGAACCCGGGACCCTCAGATTGACAGTCCAACGCTTTAACCACTCGGCTATTGCGCCCGTCTAGTCCCACAATCAGCCACCTTGGGACCCGCTGGGTTGGGGATGTTC
>NC_134904.1:3156099-3196099 GCF_041734735.1 Babylonia areolata | reverse complement strand
CAGCATGGGTTGGCTTCCCTGCCACATCGATACAGAAAAAGCAAAGTATTATAATAATGATAATAATAAGTATTCATATAGCGCTGACAGTATTCATATAGTGCTTTTGTATGGCCAGCTGAAGAAAGGCCGCCGCAAACTTGGAAGACACTGCAAGCGCTTCAAGGACACCTTGAAGACAAACCTCAAAGCCTGTGACATAGAAATCGCTTCCTGGGAAACTGATGCCCTTGGCCGCTCTCGCTGGAGGATGCTGTGCTCTAGTGGCATAAAGACGTTTGAAAACAAGAGAACGCTGGCCATTAAGGAGAAGCGTGAGCGAAGGAAGCAGGGCTCAACTTCTGGAGACGTTTTCCCTTGCAACACCTGTGGGAAGTGCTGCGCATCCAGAATCGGCCTCTTCTCCCATATGAGGACACACACCGACAGATAAGCCTGCCAGCCTACTCGTCCGTCGGTCTGACAGCAGACTCCATATAGCGCTGAATCTTGTGCAGAGACAAATCAAAGAGCTTTCACACCAGTCATAACTCTAAACTGAAGAAACTGAAGACAAGGAATACTGAAATCAACCAGTTTTGCTTACAAATTAACAAGTGTGGACACAGTAGAAGTGAGTTCCCTTATTTAGCGGTTTATGCATTGTGTGGTAAAGCGGAAACGGTTGATAATGAAACAACTTCTGATGCCAGGGCAGTGCTGCCCACTGGGTGGCACAGGGTTCAGTGATTAACCTCTCTGCCACCTCCCTGTGTGTCTGTGTGTGTGTGTGTGTGTGTGTTTGTGTGTGTGTGTGTGTGTGTGTGTGTGTGTTGTCTGTGTGTGTGTTGTCTGTGTGTGTGTGTATGTGTGTGTGTTGTCTGTGTGTGTGTGTGTGTGCGTGTGTGTTGTCTGTGTGTATGTGTGTGTGTTGTCTGTGTGTGTGTGTGTGTGTTGTGTGTGTGTATGTGTGTGTGTTGTCTGTGTGTGTGTATGTGTGTGTGTTGTCTGTGTGTGTCTGTGTGTGTTGTCTGTGTGTGTGTGTGTGTTTGTGTGTGTGTGTGTGTTGTCTGTGTGTGTGTGTGTGTGTTGTCTGTGTGTTGTCTGTGTGTGTGTGTGTTGTCTGTGTGTGTGTGTGTGTGTCAGTGCCGGTGGTGAAGGCGACTTGGGGCAAGGAGGCGGAGCTGATAGAGTACTACAGCGAGTTGGAGGATCCCCTCATCCCCACCATCAATCTGGGCGTCCCCAACACAGAGAGAGGTACCCTGGTTTGGTGTTGTGGTGTGTGTTTGTGGGGAGACGGGGGGAGTGCAGGAGGGGAGGGGGTTGGGGGGGTGTTTGTGTGAGTGTGTGTGTGTGTGTGTGTGCCCGTGCTTGAGTGTGTTTTTGTGTGCATGAGTGTATTCATGTGTTTGTGTGTGTGTGTGTGTGAGTTTGTTTTTGTATGTATGTGAGTGTATGTGTGTGTGTGAGAGAGAGAAAGAGTGTGTGTGCACATGTGTGTGCGCGCGCGTGCGTGTATGTGTGTTTGTGTGCCGTCTGCTGTGTAGGCATTTGATTGTAACTGTATCTATCTTTGTGTGTGAGTGAGTGTGTGTATGTGTGTGTGTGTGTGTGTTGTCAGCTGTGGAGGCATTTGATTGTTTCTTGCTGTTTCTGTCTCTGGGTGTGGGTGGTGCTGTGAATACACAACCAAAGTGTGGAAATGTTTATGCACCCCATATATATCAGTTCATTTATTCATATTTCACAGATGATAAAGCGATACTCTTTTCCTCTCCATCAACCCATGCACTGTATACTGCAGTTCGCTTACATCTTTTTAATGTTTGTGAGCGGCTAAAGACGTAGACAAAGAACTGCAAAAATGAATACAAAACGAGGGGCGCCGAGTGGTTAAAGCGTTGGACTGTCAATCTGAGGGTCCCAGGTTCGAATCACGGTGACGGCACCTGGTGGGTAAAGGGTGGAGATTTTTACGATCTCCCAGGTCAACTTATGTGCAGACCTGCTAGTGCCTGAACCCCCTTCGTGTGTATATGCAAGCAGAAGATCAAATACGCACGTTAAAGATCCTGTAATCCATGTCAGCGTTCGGTGGGTTATGGAAACAAGAACATACCCAGCATGCACACCCCCGAAAATGGAGTATGGCTGCCTACATGGTGGGGTAAAAACGGTCATACACGTAAAAGCCCACTCGTGTGCATACGAGTGAACGCAGAAGAAGAAGAAGAATACAAAACATCACACATCGCTAACACCTTGAAAGAAGATATAAAACTGTGTGCTGCCAGTGTTGACCCAACATGAGGAGACAGTTAACTAACTGTTGTGGCGTACTGACCAGGTCACTGTGGGAAAACGGCAGCCATTTTACAGCGTGTTGCCAAGAGCAACAGACTGGCATCAGTGTCATGGCTGCTGATTGCTGACGATGACACCATTATCAAGTGAGTGCTGTAATTATTATGATTTCTGTATCATGCTATAATGCAAGCACAAGCAAGCTCTAAGTGCTTAACAAATGCAGTACTTAAAATGAATCAGATGTGCAAGATGAAACCGAAAAACATGAAAGAGGAATGTCACTGGTATGCTGCAGGATTAACCCGGAGAGCGCGATGAGCCACGATCGTGGCTTTCCCGGTAAAGTGCGATGGGCCACGATCGTGGCTCTGTTTACATAAGGTCCGACATCGTACGGCTATGCTCGACAGCCTTCGTAAAACTGCCTCGTTCTGGTGTTACTGCCTCCCTGCTTGTGTTTGCACAAACTTTGACCGAGTTTATAAGTCCAGATCTTCGTATTTTTTGTAAACAATGAGTGACACTGAAGTTGACAAAGCTCAGGAAATGAGTGACCTTGTCACTAGTGATGATTCATTTGCTGACAGGGATTCTGGTGAAAACGGCTTTGTTATTTTGACACTTGGGCATGCTGGCTTGCTTGTTGTTCATTCAGTTTTGTGTCTCCAGCCACAAAAACTGGGGGGTGGGTGATGGGGGTGGGGAGGGGTGGTAAAGTGGGTTAGGCATGGGTCTATTGCGATTTCTTGACCAAATCAAGCTAGAAAACTGGAAATTATTTTGATTTAAAGCATTCTTGCTGCTTTTGAAAGCAACATGAGCTAAAAGAAAACATTTATTTCTGTTTTTGCCTGTGATTGCATAAAGTATTGTAGATGTGCGCGTGCGTGGCGTCGGTGGGTGTGTCTCAAACAAATAATACAATGCTTATAATTTCATTGTTTCAGTTATATTCATATCATGATTCTGCAGCCAGAACATTTTTTGTACAGTTTAATTCCAATTTTGAGATTTTGACTCTGTAAAAGATGTGAAAATACCTATAAACATTGTGGTTGACGTTTTTGGAAAACGAGTGTGCAAAATTTGTTAATTATATCCTATGGAATATCTCCAACTACATACAAGGTACAGCCTTTTTCTTACTTTTATCTGATTCTTCATTCACTCTACTTTCCAAAAATGTATAGGTTTACCTATTTATTCTTACTGATAAGCATACAAATGCCCCAAATCAGAGCACAGGTAGCGGAGGCAAACTATCCCTTTGTTTTAAGCATGATTTCTGTAAGTATGTTTCATTATATCCAGCACTTTGAGGGTTAAAGACATGAATGAACGTTATCTTGAATTTCATAAGTATTTATGAACTTATGATAGTACACAAACATAAAAAAGGCAAAAAACAAAAGAAAAGAAAAAAAGAACAAGCATCTACTGTGCTAAAAGGTAAAAAGACAATGCACATGTATGAAAATTATCCCATTAGTATTAAAAAAAAAAGGAAAAGCAGAATGATGAAGTTTGAATATTTTGTGCTAAAAAAAAAAAAGTGTTGAAATGTATGAAGGTTTCAGAAAAAGACCAGATTCTCTGTGTATGTGTTGGAACTCTGTTTCTGTCTATGCAGTCAGCTTTGAATATTGCTTAGAAAGAATGTACCTGTGTTGTAAATGGTTTCTGTTTAGAGAGAATGCGTCTGTGCGTTGAAAATGGTTTGTGCTGCCATCATTGAAAATCACTTAGAGAGAGCATGTTTTTGTGTCGTGAATGGTTACCATCTGTGCTGTCAGCCTAGAATTTTACTTAGAACATGGTCTGTGCATTGTAAATGACCGTCTGTGCCTAAATGTTTCTCTCTGTGCAATCAGCATTGAACATCACTTACAGAGAACATGTCTTTGTGTTGTACATTGTTTCTCTCTGCACCGTCAACCTGGAATGTTTCTTGGAAAGGGCACGGTCTGTGCATTTCAAATGATTTGCTTTGTGCCTAAATGGTTTCTCTTTGTGCTGTCAGCCTAGAATGTTACTTAGGATGTGGTATGTGTGTTTCAAATGTTTTTCTCTGTGCCTGAATGGTTTCTCTCTGTGATGCCAGCCTAGAATGTTACTTAGAATGTGGTATGTGTGTTGCAAATGTTTTTCTCTGTGCCTGAATGGTTTCCCTCCGTGCTGTCAGCTTAGAATGTTACTGAGAATGTGTTATGTGTGTTGCAAATGTTTTTCTCTGTGCCTACATGGTTTCCCTCCGTGCTGTCAGCCTAGAATGTTACTTAGAATGTGGTATGTGTGTTTCAAATGTTTTTCTCTGTGCCTGAATGGTCTCTCTCTGTGCTGTCAGCCTAGAATGTTACTTAGAATGTGGTATGTGTGTTTCAAATGTTTTTCTCTGTGCCTGAATGGTTTCTCTCTGTGATGCCAGCCTAGAATGTTACTTAGAATGTGGTATGTGTGTTGCAAATGTTTTTCTCTGTGCCTACATGGTTTCCCTCCGTGCTGTCAGCCTAGAATGTTACTTAGAATGTGGTATGTGTGTTTCAAATGTTTTTCTCTGTGCCTGAATGGTTTCTCTCTGTGATGCCAGCCTAGAATGTTACTGAGAATGTGTTATGTGTGTTGCAAATGTTTTTCTCTGTGATGCCAGCCTAGAATGTTACTTAGAATGTGGTATGTGTGTTGCAAATGTTTTTTCTCTGTGCCTACATGGTTTCCCTCCGTGCTGTTAACTTAGAATGTTACTTAGAATGTGGTATGTGTGTTGCAAATGTTTTTTCTCTGTGCCTACATGGTTTCCCTCCGTGCTGTTAACTTAGAATGTTACTTAGAATGTGGTATGTGTGTTGCAAATGTTTTTCTCTGTGCCTACATGGTTTCCCTCCGTGCTGTCAGCCTAGAACGTTACTTGGAAAGAATATAGGTCTGTGCATCGTCAATCCTTTTCTCTGTGCCTCAATGGTTTCTCTGTGTGTGTGCCTTGAACAGCCTTGATCTGTTGCGACGATTACTGGCATGCTACAAGACGGAGGACCCTCTGTTCCTTGGGGAACGCTATGGCTACTCCGTCCATCAGGGCTACGGCTACAATTACATCACCGGAGGAGGAGGGTAAGGCGTCCTGTGGAACGGTGGCCTAGTGGTAATGTGCCCAACTAGGAAGCAAGTGTCCATGGGTTCGAGTCTCACACGCACCCATGCTCAACAACAACAACAACAACAAAAACGGGGAGTGGCACTTTGTGTGGTGACATGCTATCCTCAGGTGTAGCCCAAATGTTTACACAGAGAAATGTGCTGTAACAAAAAAGTAATACAGTACAATGCAATAGAATACAATACAATGCTATACAATACAATATAGTACAATACAATGCAATATGATTTAGTAGAATACAATAGAATGCAGTGCAATGCAATACAACACAACACAATAAATACAATACAATTCAATACAATGCAATGCAACACAACACAACACAATGCAACACAACACAATGCAACGCAATATAATACAAGAGAACATAACACAGCACAATATAATATAACAATAATTTCCTGGCTGTCTCCTGCTGTCAGCAGCACACACTGTTTTTCTTTTTGCCTGTCTGCTGCTACACATTATTGGATTCTCTTTACTTGCATGTCAACTCAGTGCTTGTCTTCTGGTAGCACTGAATCCTGTGAGTGCCACAGGACGGAAATTTCCACTCGCTTCATTGTAGGAATTTTCCAATCACAGAATCATTAAATTTTTGTGAAATTGTCAAAATTGGATAGTGCGTTCAATTTCCTTTCAGAAAAGTAAAGGTTATGTATATTTTCTTTTAGCCGTTTGCATGCTAGGATTTTTTTCAAAAGATTATTTCTTTCTGTGACCAAAACATCCCCAGGCAAAAAGTTTTCACTGAGCATAAAATAGGCCTGGCACTGAAGTAAGTTAAATTAAAGTCTGTGATTTAATGTGATTTGGATGGGAAACAAACCCACACAAGAAAAACCCAAGAAAAAGTCAAAAGTAAATGGCTGAATGAGTACTGGGTAAATGATTTCACTGCATTCTTATTTCACTGTGCTCTAAGCTGATACTGTGTTCGAAAATCATAAATAACAATTTTAATATAATGCATCTTACACATGAATAATCATGCACACACACACACACACACACACACACACACACAGACACACACACACACACACAGAGACACACACACACAGACACACACACACACACACACACACACACACACACTGTTTTTGGTTTCTTTTTTATTCTAGCATGCAAACTTGTTGTATCTCTTAATCCTTTAAGATTTCATGACAATAAATGAAGTCAAGTCACACACACTGGCACACACACACACAATACACAGCACACACAACCCACACACACTCTCTCTCTCTCTCTCTCTCACCACCTCAATCACTCACTCTCTCACTCACATGCAACACACATGCACACACACACACCCACACCCACACCCACACACACCTCACCACCATCCCACACCCAGCATATTCAGTTTCAAGGTGGTGTCACTGCATTCAGACAAATCCATATTAGCTACACCACATCTGTTGGGCAGATGCCTGACCAGCAACACAACCCAGCACACTTTGTCAGGCCTTGAGTGCATGTATATATATTTGTTTGCCTATCAGAGTGGATTATACAGAGTTTTGCCAGAGGACAACACTTTTGTTGCCATGGTTTTTTGTTCAGTGAACATGTACGGAGCAGAATTGAGAACCTTGCTGGACCTCAGGAACCTCTCCTTTCAACTGTGAAGAGACGCAAGCTGATATGGTTTGGACACAACACTCGACACACCAGCTTGTCCAAAACAATAATGCAAGACACCATCGAGGGCGGGAGAAGAAGAGGAAGACAGCGGAAGAACTGGCATGAGA
Source organism: Babylonia areolata (assembly GCF_041734735.1). Classification (NCBI taxonomy): domain Eukaryota; kingdom Metazoa; phylum Mollusca; class Gastropoda; order Neogastropoda; family Buccinidae; genus Babylonia; species Babylonia areolata. Next base: position 3,188,899 of record NC_134904.1, on the reverse strand, counting down.
ACATCAAACAATGGACCCGACTCCACACACGTGAGCTGCTGCCAGCGGCTGCCGACAGAGACAGATGGAGAAGGGAGGTTGCGTCTGCGGTCCTCAGGCTTTCCCCAACGACTACTTTGTAGTTATGGGCCTGAGGTTGAGGAGGAGGCCTTTCATGCACTGCAGATATGGTGGCCTCAAATTCAGTCCCCCTGCACTGCCATGCTTGAGGTGGGTCCTGTCAAAGTCTCCAGTGTGGGCAGATTCATGGGGGACTGTTGTTGGGACCTGGTGACAGCCTCCACTCTGGGGAGACACTCGCTCAGTCTGGCTCCATGACTTCAGTGATTGTTGTCGTCAGCTGGGGGGTTATTTGATGGTGTCCTGCCAAAGTTAAATCATTATAGATACTACTGAACACCACAAAAGTGACTCAGCAGCAGTGCAGGGTCTCCACTGGTGTCTGGCTTCTTGGCGACCAAACATCGATAGTTTTCTGTGGACTGCCGATGCTGAGACTGCGACAGAGGAACCAGGGTGCCGCTGTGTATGGGGGACTCGGAATAAGCTGCATGGGAGTTATGTTACTGAAGCAGTGCAGATGGTAGGTCAGCAAAAAAAAAACAAACAAGAAAGAAAAACAGCACAGAGATGTGTTAACATACTGCGTTGCGCTGTGGCAGGATGGTGTTCAACCGAGCGGCGGTGAAGCTGCTGGCCAAGGAGTTCCGGTGTCCCCAGGACGACTCCCCGGACGACATGCTGCTGGGTCTGTTCTTCACCAGCAGGGGCATCCCCATCACCCACAGTCCCCACTTCCATCAGGTAGGCACTGTCAGTCATCCCCATCACCCACATCACCCACATCCATCAGGTAGGCACTGTCAGTCATCCCCATCACCCACAGTCCCCACTTCCATCAGGTAGGCACTGTCAGTCATCCCCATCACCCACATCCATCAGGTAGGCACTGTCAGTCATCCCCATCACCCACATCCACCAGGTAGGCACTGTCAGTCATCCCCATCACCCACATCCATCAGGTAGGCACTGTCAGTAATCCCCATCACCCACATCCATCAGGTAGGCACTGTCAGTCATCACCATCACCCACATCCATCAGGTAGGCACTGTCAGTCATCACCCACATCCACCAGGTAGGCACTGTCAGTCATCTCCATCACCCACATCCATCAGGTAGGCACTGTCAGTCATCACCATCACCCACATCCATCAGGTAGGCACTGTCAGTCATCACCCACATCCACCAGGTAGGCACTGTCAGTCATCTCCATCACCCACATCCACCAGGTAGGCACTGTCAGTCATCACCCACATCCACCAGGTAGGCACTGTCAGTCATCTCCATCACCCACATCCATCAGGTAGGCACTGTCAGTCATCCCCATCACCCACATCCACCAGGTAGGCACTGTCAGTCATCACCATCACCCACATCCATCAGGTAGGCACTGTCAGTCATCACCATCACCCACATCCATCAGGTAGGCACTGTCAGTCATCACCATCACCCACATCCATCAGGTAGGCACTGTCAGTCATCACCATCACCCACATCCATCAGGTAGGCACTGTCAGTCATCACCATCACCCACATCCATCAGGTAGGCACTGTCAGTCATCACCATCACCCACATCCATCAGGTAGGCAATGTCAGAAATCTCCATCACCCACATCCATCAGGTAGGCACTGTCAGTCATCACCATCACCCACATCCATCAGGTAGGCACTGTCAGTCATCACCATCACCCACATCCATCAGGTAGGCACTGTCAGTCATCACCATCACCCACATCCATCAGGTAGGCACTGTCAGTCATCACCATCACCCACATCCATCAGGTAGGCACTGTCAGAAATCTCCATCACCCACATCCATCAGGTAGGCACTGTCAGTCATCCCCATCACCCACATCCACCAGGTAGGCACTGTCAGTCATCACCATCACCCACATCACCCACATCCATCAGGTAGGCACTGTCAGTCATCACCATCACCCACATCCATCAGGTAGGCACTGTCAGTCATCCCCATCACCCACATCACCCACATCCAACAGGTAGGCACTGTCAGTCATCACCATCACCCACATCCATCAGGTAGGCACTGTCAGTCATCACCCACATCACCCACATCCATCAGGTAGGCACTGTCAGTCATCCCCATCACCCACATCACCCACATCCATCAGGTAGGCACTGTCAGTCATCCCCATCACCCACATCCATCAGGTAGGCACTGTCAGTCATCACCATCACCCACATCCATCAGGTAGGCACTGTCAGTCATCACCATCACCCACATCCATCAGGTAGGCACTGTCAGTCATCACCCTCATCACCCACATCCATCAGGTAGGCACTGTCAGTCATCACCCACATCCATCAGGTAGGCACTGTCAGTCATCACCCACATCCATCAGGTAGGCACTGTCAGTCATCTCCATCACCCACATCCATCAGGTAGGCACTGTCAGTCATCTCCATCACCCACATCACCCACATCCATCAGGTAGGCACTGTCAGTAATCCCCATCACCCACATCCATCAGGTAGGCACTGTCAGTCATCACCATCACCCACATCCATCAGGTAGGCACTGTCAGTCATCACCATCACCCACATCCATCAGGTAGGCACTGTCAGTCATCCCCATCACCCACATCCATCAGGTAGGCACTGTCAGTCATCACCATCACCCACATCACCCACATCCATCAGGTAGGCACTGTCAGTCATCACCATCACCCACATCCATCAGGTAGGCACTGTCAGTCATCACCATCACCCACATCACCCACATCCATCAGGTAGGCACTGTCAGTCATCCCCATCACCCACATCCATCAGGTAGGCACTGTCAGTCATCCCCATCACCCACATCCATCAGGTAGGCACTGTCAGTCATCACCATCACCCACATCCATCAGGTAGGCACTGTCAGTCATCCCCATCACCCACAGTCCCCACTTCCATCAGGTAGGCACTGTCAGTCATCTCCATCACCCACATCACCCACATCCACCAGGTAGGCACTGTCAGTCATCCCCATCACCCACATCCATCAGGTAGGCACTGTCAGTCATCCCCATCACCCACATCCACCAGGTAGGCACTGTCAGTCATCCCCATCACCCACAGTCCCCACTTTCACCAGGTAGGCACTGTCAGTCATCCCCATCACCCACATCACCCACATCCACCAGGTAGGCACTGTCAGTAATCCCCATCACCCACATCCACCAGGTAGGCACTGTCAGTCATCACCCACATCACCCACATCCATCAGGTAGGCACTGTCAGTCATCCCCATCACCCACATCACCCACATCCACCAGGTAGGCACTGTCAGTAATCCCCATCACCCACATCCACCAGGTAGGCACTGTCAGTCATCACCCACATCACCCACATCCATCAGGTAGGCACTGTCAGTCATCCCCATCACCCACATCCACCAGGTAGGCACTGTCAGTCATCACCCACATCCACCAGGTAGGCACTGTCAGTCATCACCCACATCACCCACATCCATCAGGTAGGCACTGTCAGTCATCCCCATCACCCACATCCATCAGGTAGGCACTGTCAGTCATCCCCATCACCCACATCCACCAGGTAGGCACTGTCAGTCATCACCATCACCCACATCCATCAGGTAGGCACTGTCAGTCATCACCATCACCCACATCCATCAGGTAGGCACTGTCAGTCATCCCCATCACCCACATCCACCAGGTAGGCACTGTCAGTCATCACCATCACCCACATCCATCAGGTAGGCACTGTCAGTCATCACCATCACCCACATCCATCAGGTAGGCACTGTCAAGTCATCCCCATCACCCACATCACCCACATCCACCAGGTAGGCACTGTCAGTCATCACCATCACCCACATCCATCAGGTAGGCACTGTCAGAAATCTCCATCACCCACATCCATCAGGTAGGCACTGCTTTGTGATGGTCGTTTATGCCTTTCTTGTCTTACCATATCTGTCGAAGAATGTGAACCGAGTGGTGGTCTAGTGTTACCTCATCCACCTGGGAAACGAGAGAATCCGAGTGTACAGGGTTGAAACTCACACTTGCCAGGATTTCCTCACCCTCCACTGGACCTTGAGTGGTGGTCTGAATGTTAGTCATTTGGATGAGATGATAAATGAAGGTATATGCACTTAGTGTGTTAAAAAACAAAACAAAAAACATAGCTTGAAGAGAACTGTCCCTGGTAAAATTTCATCATAAAATCCACTCTAATATACATGTGTGTGTGACTGAATCAAAAGTGTGTAAAGACAACTCTTAATCAAAAAAAAAAAAAAAAAGAAGACAACTCTCAATCAGTTTTACCCAGGTAGGCAGCTTGTTGTGTAAATGACTCCGTGTTTGTGAAGCGCTTAGAGCTTGGCCTCGAACCGATGATAAGTGCTACATAAGTATCCATGTCAATCTATCGAAAGTGTAATTGTGTGTGTGTGCATGCGTTTACATGTGTGTGTGTGTGTGTGTGTGTGTGAATGTACGGGTGTATGTGTGTGTGTTTGTGAATGTGCGTCTGTGTGTGTTTGTGTATGTGTGTTTGTGTGTGTGTGTGTGTATGAATGTACGTGTGTGTGTGTGTGTGTGTGACAGGCTCGGCCCGAGGACTACAGTGAGGACCTGCTGAGCCTACAGGTTCCTGTGTCCTTCCACAAGCACTGGAACACAGACCCTTACAAAGTGTACGACAGACTGAAGGCCGCCAAGCTTCCCCCCCCTCCACCACCCTCACCCCCACACGAAGAACTCTGATCTGACCTGGACCACGTGGATGGATGCGTTCCTTGGGTTTTGGTTTACCCGGACAGTGGGTGTGCGTTCATTGTTGAGTCTTGGGTTGAGTGTACGGTTCATTAGTGTTCTGTGTTTGTTGTTGAGTGTTGGGTTGAGTGTGTGGGTCATTAGTTTTCTGTGTTTGTTGTTGAGTGTTGTGTTGAGTGTGTGGGTCATTAGTTTTCTGTGTTTGTTGTTGAGTGTTGTGTTGAGTGTGTGGGTCATTAGTTTTCTGTGTTCATTGTTGAGTGTTGGGTTGAGTATACGGGTCATTAGTTTTCTGTGTTTGTTGTTGAGTGTTGGGTTGAGTATGTGGCTCATTAGTTTTCTGTGTTTGTTGTTGAGTGTTGGGTTGAGTATGTGGCTCATTAGTTTTCTGTGTTTGCTGTTGAGTGTTGTGTTGAGTGTGTGGGTCATTAGTTTCCTGCGTTTGTTGTTGAGTGTTGGGTTGAGTGTGCAGCTTATTAGTTTTCTCAGAGGGCTCAGTCCTGAAATGGCCAGTTGTGGTCAGCTGTGCAGTAAGCGGCATTATTTGATTCTCAGAGAATGTCTGTCGGTGTTTCTGGTGTTTAAACAGACATCTTTAAGCATATCTTGTGGGTATGTTCTGATGAGAGTGTGCCAGTCCATGCATCTGTATTTTTGTTTTCTGAATGAATGTGTGCAGAGTCTGAGCATTATCCTGCGTTGATTTTGTTGAAGAGCACTTGTTCATTTTGTTTTGAGCACCCTTTCTTTTGAATGTGCCAGTTCATGTGGTTTGTATTTTTGTTTCTGAATGAACGTGTGCAGAGTCTGAGCATTATCCTGTGTTCATTTTGTTATTGAGCACCTGCTCATTTTGTTTTGAATTCCTGCCCTATCCTTGCATTTGTATTTTTGCTTTTGAATAATTGTGTCCAGAATGTTTGTCTGCATTTACTTTGTTGATGGGTGCTGCCTTATTATTATGAGCTGATAACAAAAACAAGACTATCAAAATCAGCATTTACATCTGAAATTCCGACAGCAGTTTCATTTTGTTGATGGGTGCTGGTCTTTCTATGAGCTGATAAAAGAAACAGGGCTATCAAAATAGGAATTTTTGCCTGAACTTTCAACAGCAATGGGATTTTAAATTTCTTTCTATCATTGTTGCTGTAACTGTATATCAAAGAGTGTTGTCTGTGGTATCATGACATAATAATGATATGTGATGCTTTTGTGTTGCCTGTGATGCCATGACATAATAGTGATAAGTGATGCTTTACTTTGTGAAAGATTTGTATAAACAGACGGACAGTTTGCATGTGTTGAAGGCGTACGCATACTGTACACAGCAATGACAGCTTGTGCATCAGAAAGCGCCAAGTTTTGGCATAATACTTCATCAAAATTCACCCAAGATTTATATGAGGATCTACATTACTTATTTGTGGAGATGTGGATATTTCCCCCTGTTAGTTTTAACAGAATAAAGAGACATATAGTCTCTTTCACCAGATATTTAAGAAATTGTGCCATTTAACATGTAACTTAGATAACCAGTGAACTTTGTTACAAATGAAATAAAGAAATCGTGTTCAAATGACTTCCCCAAAATGTGATAAAAAACAACAATATTCACTGCATATACCTGGACATTGATATGCTATACAAAAACACAGAGAACCAAAGTTCTGTCAGAGCCTTGCTACAAATGACAGTCCCAGGAGATTGACATACTCTGCCGCTGGTACAGAGAAGAGACAACTCTGGCAATGCATTGACACATCAGCCTAGCTCCATATACCAACCCCCTCACAGGGCAGGCTGTTCAGCTGTCGCTTCTGTGTTCATGGGCTGCAGCTCCCACAGTTACTCAGATTTACAAGGGGGCTTTTACATGTAGGACTGTGTTTACCCTCACAGTGTTGGCAGCCTTCCTCAGCTTTTTGGGATGTGCATGCCGGGTATGATTCCATAACCCATCAAACGTGGACATGGATTACAGGATATTTAGTATGCACATTTAATCTTCCGCATGCAGGTATACACAAAAGGGAATCCGGCACTGGCAGGTTTCATCTGTTGAGCTGGGAGACTGGAAAAAATCTTCACCCTTAACTCACCAGGCAACATGACTGGGATCGAACCCAGGACCTCAGATTGAAAGCCCGGTGCTTTGACCACTTGGCTGTTGCTGAGTGCATGTATGAAGCCTTGCTGTGTTGTGTTGAGGTAGGGATGACAGTGTCGGTGTGCGCTGTGCATCAGGAAACTGGTGACTCCTGCTGAAGACGGCTGGCTGAGCTGCCGTTCTGCTTCTGAACCTGTCCTCCTGTATGATAGTCTTGTCCTTCTTCTTCTTCTTCTGAGTTCACTCGTATGCACATGAGTGGGCTTTTACGTGTATGACCGTTTTTACCCCGCCATGTAGGCAGCCATACTCCGTTTTTGGGGGTGTGCATGCTGGGTATGTTCTTGTTTCCATAACCCACCAAACGCTGACATGGATTACAGGATCTTTAACGTGCGTATTTGATCTTCTGCTCACATATACACATGAAGGGGATTCAGGCACTAGCAGGTCTGCACATATGTTGACCTGGGAGATCGTAAAAATCTCCACCCTTTACCCACCAGGCGCTGTCACCGTGATTCGAGTCAGTCTTGTCCAACTATGACCATCAGCAGAACAGCAGTGGAGGCAGCTGCTGTCCCAACTATCTGGGCTAGAGTTTGATTATAGTGGAGAATAATCTGCCCAGGTTACACCCCCACTGTCTTGGCGAAGAAGGTTTTTGGACACTTGGTGTTGGGATGGTTCCCAAAGGCCAGTAGCCCCTAGCGTTGCATCACGAAAAGTCAGTGCAATCTTGCCTCCTAGTTTGAGAGTCCTCATTCTAGTTTGGGAGTCGTTGTTCTAGTTTGAGAGTCCTCATTCTAGTTTGAGAGTCCTCGTTCTTCACAAAACACTAAGCTGTAAGTAAATTCACATTGCAGAGGATAAACCATTGATCATGCAGCTTTCACTTTGCTGTTGGCCCAACTGTAAGCTTGTGTCAATCTGTGCTACAAGCGGAGCATTGAGATTTGTCCTTGACAGGGATGTAAATCACATTGTTGAACGGATCCATTTCTTGTTGGTTAATAGGAGCTGGCATACTCAGGGACTGTTATCACTGGATCTAACATTGTATTCTGACAAGACAGTGAAGAGAATTGGTATTTAATGTTTCTGTCGACAAAGCAGTTGATCTTGAAGTAAGACTTGTGAGATGCCAAGTTCTGCCCTTTACCTTTGAAGCCATCCTGATGCCCAGGTCACTTCAGCAGTTGGCTGGTCTTCTCTCAATGCACAGCACTACAGCAAAGATTCAAGGGCAAATATCATCATCATAGTTTTATTTTCTTGATTGGGAACGTGTCTTCTTCACCTCAGCAGTGCGGTTTTTTTTTAACTGGAAATGGAATTCAGAAGTTGAGGTGGCAGAAGAGTCGATAAACTTTACACGTTACACATTGTGATTACATTGTGTGGAAGAAAAATCACTGTTGGGCACACTCACATGCACTTGCACATGCGCACGCTCACACAGACACATTCGCTGAAACACAAGCTTACATAAAAAAAAAACAGTTGATAGAGTGAGTGAAAGAAAGAGACATTTGTGATGCATCGCACATTAGGGTAAGAAAAAAAACACGTAGCATTAAAGAGAGCTTGAATTGTCCATCATAACGAAAACATACAGAAAATGAAAGAAATGTTGCTTCCAAGGCATGTCACTGTAATTGTCTGGCTGTTCTTGTCTGCATAGTTTCAACAAACATTTGATTTTATATGTTTTGTTGTGTGAATTTCTGTCTGAGATGATGGTTCTCTCTGAAGGTCAGCAGGGTTTGTTTCCCTTGTCTGGAGTGACGTTTTCACTGGGGCAGCGAAGACATGTTACGTCCACCAATGCATTCCATAGCCGCTCTCATTTTCTCTGATCCTGATTATCAGGTGTTCCAGTTTTTCACTTTTGGTGTACTTTTGTTGTAGTGTTTGCTTTGTTGTGTATGCTTTTGTAGGAGTGTATGCTTCATGATGTATGCTTTGTAGTGTATGCTTGAACTGTGTCATGGCACCCGTAGGCCAGCATTACTGTTCCTTAGATCTGTTATCAGTAGAACCCCAGGCCAGATACTCAGGTTCACAAATGTGTGTGTGTTTTGTTTATGTTAAAATGCTGGAGCTGCCATCCATAATACTTTCAAATGTGATTTATTACACCCTGTTTGATTGAATTGTTACTCTGATGCCTGAAGTGTCACTCTCATAAAAAAAAGTGAATATCATGTTGTTTGTATGTGTATACAATATGTTACTGTGCAGAAGTTTGAAACACAGTGTCAAGTCTGATTACCACTGTGTCAGAAAAGTAACTTTCCTTCATTCTGAAATGTCCAAGTAATGTTTGGAGTTTGATCATTTGTATTGGAGACATCACATCTGGGGGGGGGGGGAACCCAAAAATCTCATTCTTCCTGAATTGGGCCATCATCATCGTGCTTAAGAAATGTGTATGAGTATGACTGGGTGCATTACATTTAGAACTGAAGATAAGATAAAGAAAATTAGAAAAACTTTATTATCTCATAAAGAGCAATTGCACCAGATGATGGCAAAACAAACATTGACATTTATTCAAACAAAAACATTAAAGGTGACCAGAAAAGGAGAGAAAAAAAAAGTCGTGGTAAACTACACAAGCCATGCGTATACATGAAAGCATGTATATATTCGCTTGAAAAACATTGTAATTGATATAATGAATTTGTTTGAAAGACAGGAACATAAGCATTGCACAGAAATTGTATTGCTCGTTCATTCTGCACATTACAGAAAAATTCCTAAAGACGAGTCTTAGACAGCAAAAAGTTTGATTGAACACAGAGTGAAAGCACCTGCATGTCAACCCACATGAAGCGCCAGATATATCACACATTTATTACTGTCTGTTTAGCGTTGTTTTGATATCACATTCGAGTCATGGTTGAGGGATGCAGCTGTGTTACCTATTCTTCTGTATACACACTGTATTAGCAATTGCGTTGAAAGTCTCAGCAGCAATGGAAGACGTTTTGTTCTGTTTTTCTCAGTGCGGGAAACACACAGTATGCAGGGTTTAGTACACCACAACATTAATCTCTCACACAGTGAAAAAGACAATGAAATAGAATATACAGGGTGTGTGGCATGGCTGCATCAATGTGACACAGTGAAAAGGACAACGAAACAGAATATAAAGGGCATGACTGCATCAGTGTGACATTGTGCTAAGGAGAATAAAACAGAATATACAGGGTATAGGGCATCATAATATCAGAATATACAGGGTGTGGGGCATGACTGCATCAACATGATTCAGTGCCAAAGAGAACAAAACAGAACATTCAGGGTATAGGGCATCACAATACCAAAAGATCAGAATATACATGGTATGGAGCATGATTGCATCTGTGTGATATAATGCTGGAGAGAATAAAACGGAATATGCAGGAAAAAGGGCACCACAATATCCACAAGAATTTATTTTATTGATACAGGTGCAATCAACATGGATGACAAATGTATTGTGTGCCTCAGCAATGGTGGGACATCAGTATTTTCATGGTGCTGAAGAAGAAAACTGATTGTGCATGATACTGGGCACCACATGATCATTATACATTCATCATCGTGTACACACGAGTGAACGTGGGAGTTGCAGCCCACGAACAAAGAAGAAGAAGAAGAAAGAGGTGGTGGGACAACTGATACAGAAAAAAAAGATACACCAAAAAGTGGAGAGGTTAGAACAGGAAGAACTACAAATGATTGAATGAGCTGAGAGTAATGTGTAACTATTTCAAACATTCCTGTAACAGCATTAAGCATAATCATTATAACAAAAACATAATCAAAGGTAGATACCAACTGGACTTTGATTCAATGTGTGTGTGCGTGTGCATGCATGCGTGCGTGTGTTTGTGTATGCTCACTGTTGAAGCAGAACAAGCTAGCAGTGGCATTGACAGCAGTTGCATGACTAGTGAGAGTATTCACATGAACTTGTTTTTTTCTCTCTCTGTGGTGTGTGTGTGGTGGAGGAGGGGGTGTGGGGATGCATGCATGCATACATGTGTTCAAAAGCTACATGTCAGGGTATTAGATGTGCTGGTGCTTTTGCTGCTGATTTTTGTTATATTATTGTACATGCATTATAAAGAGTTTGCACTTCATTCAGCAGTTGGATATTAATGCAAGAACTACATGTTTGCCTTTATTTCCTTTCCTTGGCTGTTTGTTTACTTTGATTTCATAAAGATATGAATTTCTGTTGCGTGAGTAAGAACAGCGAGATCATGTATGCTGCATTGAATTTCATTTGTACAACAATATAAACATCACTATGCTGTTGATGTGAGCTTTTAGATAATATGATTGTGTGTGGATGCATACCTGTAATTTTACAACTGCCCTAAATAGAGTAACATATATGTATATATAGCTTGTTATGGGTCAGGATCATAGATTTGTTTTCAATTAAACTAATTGCTGAATCTCTTTAAAATTTGGTCTGTGGCATTCTAATAATTTCAAGGGACATATTTATTTTATTACCCCCCCCCCCCCCCACCCCACCCTTTTTTTTTTTTTTTCTTTTTTACTGAAGCTGCTTCATATAGTTTTTGCATTTACTGTTATGCTTGCAACACCTGCGTGTTGATGATGCTTAATTGATCTTTGCAAATGTAAGGTGTATGTGCAAAGATAGAAGTGTGTGCGTTCACATGTTTGTCAGTGTGGATGTGAGCATTTGGAATGTTCTTAAAATAATCTAATTTCAATTTTGTTTGCTTCCTCTTTATTTTTTATATATATTTTTTCACCTTCATTTATTAAGGAAAAATATTATGGGATACACAAATAAATGGTGATGTCTGTATTTTGTATCTGGCTTTTTCCTATTGTGGGAAAGGATTTTACCATGAGTTTTCGTCAGTCAGTGTACACAGTAGACAACCGATAGGATTGCCCTTAACAGTATGACATTCAGCTGTCGAACGTAATCCTTGAAGGCAGGGAAAGTTTGAAAACTTTGATCTAGATCTATATCATGATATTGAAAAAAGGAAACATGACGCTGGCTGATGGGTGTGCCAGATGGCGAAGAGAGAAGAATTAAGAAGACAAATATGATTTGGATCAGTAAGCCCATATACGTATATATAAGAACTGGTACGCCACACCCACCCACTCCCCACTCACCCATCCTCCCTCCCATTCCCCTGCATTTATGGTTTCACTTTTGTAGGATTTTCTTCTTTTTTCCCTCCTTTTTTTTATTTTTTTATTTTTTTTTTTTAAATGAGCAGGAATCACACAAGCCTAAAAAGCTTCGTGTCTTGTTCTCCTCCTTCTCCTTTGTTCATGGGCTGCAACTCCCACGTTCACTCGTATATACACGAGTGGGCTTTTACGTGTATGACCGTTTTTACCCCACCATGTAGGCAGCCATACTCCGCTTTCGGGGGTGTGCATGCTGGATATGTACTTGTTTCCATAACCCACCGAACGCTGACATGGATTACAGGATCTTTAACGTGCGTATTTGATCTTTTGCTTGCGTATACACACGAAGGGGGTTCAGGCACTAGCAGGTCTGCACATCGGGAGATCGGAAAAATCTCCACCCTTTACCCACCAGGCGCCGTCACAGAGATTCGAACCCGGGACCCTCAGATTGAAAGTCCAACGCTTTAACCATTCGGCTATTGCGCCCGTCGCGTCTTGTTCGATATTTGGAACCTGTCTCCTGTTGCATCTCGTTTGAGGAAAAAGCTAGGGAAGCGATGTTCGATCAAGCACTTTGAATGAAGGAGGGAAACAACTGTTAAATAAGATGTGATCAATTACATACACTCTCGTATGGGCACGTGCTCACGCACATATACCTTCACACGGTCTCTCTTTTTCTCACTCTTTCTTTCTCGTTCAGAAATCTGAATACTCAGGTCCCTATCGTCCAAAAGCATACAAGTCGAGTGAGTGGATATCCAGCTCTTCTCACATGCGAATCTTGTGTTGCTGTAATTCTCTCTTTTGTTTTCACAATATATTTTGTAGTCTTGTGCTTTTGTTGTTTTTTTGTTTTTTCCTGCTTATGGTTCTTGATACCATCCTTCTTGGGCAGCTTTTGAGAGTCACTGAATAGTGATTTCCCCCCGCTATACTGAACTGAAAACCAGTAAACTATGAGCGGTTTCTCAGGGTCACATGCCATGGAGAATGACACAGGTCTTGACGAGACAGCTGATGAGCCCACATGGGATGAAGACATAATAAAGTAGGTCCTTGTCATACCAGGCATACATACTCTTGGCTCTCCTTCTCAGAGAGAGTTCAAATATCACACAGTGTGTCTTCGAAGGTTATGTCGTCTTTCAGCCTTCTCCTCTACCCCTATCACACGACCCGCTTTTCCCTAAGTATCTATTTTGTTTATTTTACTTCTCTCTCTCTCTCTCTCTCTCTCTCTCTCTCTCTCTCTCTCTCTCATTAAAGTCTTTTCACTTTGAGTTATATTAGACGTGTCAAGTGTGTGTGTGTGTATGTTTGTGTTTGGGAGGTGGGGTTGGTGGATGAGATGGAGTTTCAAGGGGGATATACTACGGAAAAGGGATAAAGTAGAACAGCGGAATCAACAATCTTTAAATATCGAAAGTGCAACAGCAATTAATGACAGGAACAGCAACAAAAATAAAAATAGATCCAAGACCTTCTAGACTCACTCCTGATACAAACCCAAAGCACTGTAGTAAGATTGAACGAACGAAATAAACCGTTCACGATCCGGAAATACGGCTCATCCAGAAGACTTACAACGTATTATTTGGTATGACTGGAAATAATTTTTCCCGCGATGTTTATTCGGCTAAATTTGGTATTGACAGACACAGTATTTCCAGGAAGGATGATTAACATAAAAGAAATACAGAGAGGCAGGTCGGGTGACTGAATAATAAAAATAATAATAAAGAACAGAAGACGCAAAACTGAAGAAAAAGAGAGAAAGAAATATAGAAACAAAGACAAAAAATGAAAGATTCAAAGAAAAAATAATCAGAAAGGATCTCGTATTTGTGCGGGCGAGGGGGCCAGGTGAGGGGGGAGGAGGGGGGTGGGGTTTGTGTGGAGGCGTGCTGAGGCGTCCTGTTTTGTAAATTCTCGAGAAAAGTTGAGTGGGTTGTCCATAGTCCAAATGATCACCTTCGCCTACAATATACAATGAGTATCAAAATAGATAAAGAAATATCTATTTAAAAAAAAAAAAGGGTGATTTCTGTGGATATGGACAATAGCAGAAAGAGCCTTTTTCGATAGCCCCCCACCCCCAACCCCCCACCCAGTTTTGCATTTTCCTGAACATTTCCACTCATTGAATTTTCACACACACACACACACACACACACACACACACACACGTTAACACCAGGTCCTTTGAAAAACTTGGATAGAACATCGAATTCGTCGTACATTAACGCACAAGATCAAAATTTAATGTCTATGCTTTTTCGATAGCCTTCCATACATGCATTTCAGATCGAAATGACTATACACATACGACGTACGGCAAAGGGGGGGGGGGGGTGTCAGTGGGGGGGACAGTACACATATGACGTAGGGCGCACAAACATTTTAAGCCACATTCAGGAAAAGTTATTAAAGGAGAAGAATTAAGAAGGCTTCGCTTTTGTGGTCTATGTCTGTCTGTCTGTCTATGCAATCAGTTATTAAACTGTCTGTTTGTCTATGCAATCAGTTATTAAACTGTCTGTCTGTCTGTTTGTCTGTGCAATCAGTTATTAAACGTTTCATTCTGTAAACTGTTTTAGGGTACACAAAAATACCCTGTTAGTTAAAATTCCATGGATGGAAACAAGTGCTAATTAACAGATGAAAGAGAACAATTAAAAGGGCAACAACACCACGGCTTTTTTCTTCTTCTTTTTTTTTTTTTAACAGCTAGAATTTGGTGGGTGGGGGTGGGTTGACAGTAGGGAAGAGGTAGCAGCAGGGGTGATGAAGCAGGAAAATCGTCATCAGTATCATCTGTGTGTGTGTGTGTGTGTGTATGTGAGGGCCTATTCGTGTGTGCATGCCTCTCTCTCCGTGTGTGTGTGTGTGTGTGTGTGATCACGGTGTGTGTGTGTGTGTGTGTCACGGTGTCACGTGTGTGTGTGTGCGTGCCGTGCGTGCGTGCGTGCGTGTCAATGTGCATGCAGGTGTGGGTGGGAGGGATGTGCGGCGTGTGCGTGTGCGTGTCACAGTGTGTGTGTACAGGTGTATGACTGTCATTTGTGTGTTTTAGCGTAAGTGGATGTCTATTTTGTCCATAAAAAAACAGTATATTGACGGCTGTAATTAACGTGCGGGGTTCATTTTATTTTTTTGTAGCTGCCACTGAGCTGCAGTACACACTCATTCCCTCTGCTGCCAGAGACAGTACAGATGACATACAGCGGAATTTCAGTTTTAGCAACAGCTGCTGAGCCGGTCTAGCCGGCAGCAGGACTGAAGATCTGTGTGGATGGAGCTGGGATGAAAGAGAGAAGGAGAGACGAAGAGAGAGAGCCGGGAGAAAGAGACAGACAGAAACACAGAAAGATGTGTTCTGCAGGAATGAGAGAGCGAGCGAGGGAGAGAGAGAGAGAGGCAGCTGTCAGCGATCTCGATGTGCATTCGGTCTTTAGACCTACTGTCAGTGTGCACGCTGTACTCAGTGGGCGGTGAAGCATGTGATTGTATTGTCCTAAACTTATTTCTCGATAACCCGACTGAGAGACCCCATATTTCTGTACCAATGTTCGGTTGTTGTTGTTTTTTTCTTCATATCAACACTAATCCTAGACTCGCTGGCCGCGTGACCAATTAAAACATCCGAAAATAACACTTCATCTGCGAAAAGCAGTATATATAATCAATCCAGTAGAAAGTTGAATGCTATGCCTTCCATGATTTACATAATCAAAGACTTTTCCAAAGTCTACAAAGGATACACATTTCATGTCTTAGTTGTTTCAAGGCCATGGACATGAACATTAAAATGATACTCTAGTAGTGATCAATGATCTCTAAAACCAGCTTGTTCTTCACCGTGCCCTTAATCCAGTTTTTTTTTCTATCCAGTCAGGAGCTTTTCTTCAGAATAAAACTAAATTTCACTGCATGCATTGACTAACGAAACGCCTCTATAATTATCTGGATTATCAGTTAAGATCGCCTTTTATGTAATGGTTCTTGAACAATCGACTACGACCATTCGTAGGGAACATGATTACGCCATTATCACATTTTTTTGCCGTTTTTTGTTTTGTTTTTCAAAGAACGGTGTTATATCTCAAATATGTTTATAGAATTCTACCAGTCCATTATACCTGGTGCTTTCTGACTTTCAAGGTGTGACAGCCAATTTCAGTTTCATGGTGGTGTTAGAGCGTGTGCCTCCCCCTACACCTACCCGCATCCCGGCCAACACACACGCGCGCGCGTGCCAGAAGATTTTCAGGGATGGAAGGAGAGAGCGGGAAGAGACAGACAGACCGAGAGAATGAAAGAGAGTGGGGGCGGGGAGGGGGGGGGGGAGGTAGATAAAGAAGAAGGGGAGATAAAGAGAAACTGAAGTCGCCACTGAACGACATGGCAACACATTTATTTTGTTATTTTCAGACTCGGCTTTTTTTTCCCCCACATGTACTTAAATAGCAGTACAATATAGCACAGATATAGAAAACAACTTTGAAATCATAAACAGTGACCGTATTTGAATGAACTGTATATAATTATGGACTGTTTACATGAAAGAACCGTGGGCTTCAGTTGAACACTGTTAAAATATTTCATCAGGCTCTCTAAAATTTCATTGACAACGCACATAATTATATCCCCAACATTCGCAACAATTCGTCCATTTCGTCCCTCCCCTCTTGACAGAGCGAGAGAGAGAGGAGGGAGACAGAGGGGTGTGGGGTTTGCAACTGAAGAGCTCACGCGTGTCGATCACGCACAATGGGGTGCATAATTATTTTGGATCGTGTGTGTGTGTGTGTGTGTGTGTGTGTGTGTGACAAACCTACATACACACTGCATGCCATTCACACACGCGCACTCGGGGACGCACACACACACACACACACACACACACACACACACCGGCACACTGGCACACACACTGGCACTACTAAATGATTAGAAAGCCGGTGAATCAAACACTGAAAAGAAACTGAACATCGCAGCACGTGACATACTGAAATGACATTAACCTTGTGACCCCGCAACTACCGTTACCATTCCCCTCCCCCCGGTCAGTCACGGTACGTGATGAGGTGAACGGTAAATATGATACACAATAATTTGATCGTCCATGTGTCTGCACTGATGTGTGTCTGAGCTGGTGTGCGTGCCCACTGAATTGACTGAGGGCCTTCCGTCGCCGTGAGTGTCCAGCTTCGAGCCCTTAACTCACTCAGTACGGCCAGTCCTCTCTTCTCCTCTACACAGACCCCTCGGATGTCCAGTGTGTGTCTCAATGACCCAAACTTCAGCTTCCGTCGTCAGAATTGTGGTATTCTTTGTCAACATTCACCTCTTCAGTATAAGAGTCTTCCACTTGCAATATTTTGATGGTGGTAATTGGGGTGAAACGCTGTTAACGTCGTCTCTTTCGCCGTTCGTATGGAAAGAGTTAACGTAAATAAGGCTATTTCCTCATCTTCCAGACAGTCCGGTCTTGCATGAGTGGTTCATATCAGTAATATATTTCCAGTAATTAGAGAGAGAGAGCAGAACAGAACAGACCTGAGTATATAAGAGTGAGGAATGATGCACATCTGAGTGGATTTCACGTATGTCACAGTGGTGCAAACTGAAACGATCTGTGGATTTGATGGACCGAGTCTGTGAAATCAACAACAACGTACAGGAACAACAATCAATCAATCAAACAAATGAATAGAAAAAAATGAATACCCAACACTGTCAAAACCAACAACAAACAAAAACAAAACAACCAAGCAAACAAATCAAAAACCAAATAATTTTATTACAAACATGAAGCTTTCACATTTACCTTGAGACCATACAGCTACCGACTTACTCTAAGCAAAGCAGATTTTTAGTTTTTAATCGACAATTTTTGTTATAATGGAACACAAAATAATGTTGCAGGTGGTTCAGAATAACACGCGCCAAATTCACAAATACGCCTGCACGTGAATGAAATGTAGTTGCACATGCGCAGTGTTTGTCTGCCATGTTCCAACAAATTACTGCAATGACAGTGATTTCCCTGCCTGTGCAAATTATACATTCGTATATGCATTTGTTGTTCTGTCGTGCTGTATATTAAGATATTCAAGTACTTGATAGTGAGAGACGACGAGAAACTGTACTGATTGTGGTGGTGCTGAAACTGAAAAATCGCAGGACTATGGGAGACAACTCAGAATGATTTGTTTCCTGACTGATCGTCTGCATCACAATCGTGTGATAGGTTACGCTGACGAAGTCAAGCACACTGCAGACTCTCCGCTACGACGAAATACTCATAACTTGCCACGGGAAAGTAGAAGATAAATGTAAGTATTTTGCTGTTTTTGTTTTTAGCGGTTACCCCAATGCTGGTTTGATCGGAAAGATTGTGAAGTGTCGGTCTATCAATGCAACAGTTTAGGACTGTGTTTCCTCTGTCCTGCAGCCAAAGCTGGAGCCCAACCGTACACAGTTGACGCGATAAAATTAACATAGTCATCGGGTGATTTGCTGCAAAATGTCGATCGAGATGTTACAGTTTAATTATTCTCCTAGAAATAGACAAAGAAATGAGTCGAATGTCCAACATTATCAGGAATAATGACTCAAGAACCATTAAAAAAAGAAGGCCAGACCCAAAGGCCAACCTTACCCTGTTTATTTTTTCATTCTGGGGATAATGGATTATTTCGGTAATGTTTCAACAACAACAATGGTACGGATGAAGATTGATAAATGAAGTATGGGAGCATGTGCACATCATGACTTTCTGCGTACATGGTTCATTGGTTTTGCAGAAGCAGAGCAGAGAGAATGATAACATTGTCATGTTAGGCTATGGTATGTTCATGTTGTTGATAAGCACATTAATCTCAGACAATTTTAATTTTTGATACAAAACATTCTGTGCGCATGTGTGTGTGTGTGTGTGTGTGTGTGTTTGTGAGTACATGAGCACACTTTCTAATTCTCTCTCCCCCCCCCCCCTCTCTCTCTCTCTCTCTCTCTTCACACACACACACACACATACACACACACACATACACACACACACACACACACTCACTCACACACATACACACGCACATGCACACGCACACGCACACACACACAGACACATAACTATGCATATGTGTATGTGTGTGAGATACAGACCAGAGATACAGAACGATTCACCATGTAGAACGCATTATTCAGTCTGGCCATTGACATATTTCTCACGCAATCAGTCTCTTGCTTTATGTTAGGCAGAGATTGAGAATGTATACAGTCTGTCATGCTCACTCAGAGAGACTGTATGCCTATGTGTTGTGAATTTCAGCTTAACCAATGTTCTTGAGCTGCACTGTGTGTGTGTGTTTGGGGGAGTGGAGGGGAGGTGGAGGAGTGTTGTGTGTGTGTGTGGGTTGTGTGCGTGCTTGTGTGTGTGTCTCTCTCTCTGTGTCTTTGTCTCTTCCTGTCTCTGTGTGTGCCTCTCTCTGTAACTGAGAACTTGTACACACACATACATACACACAATTTATGCATCCACATACATGTTTGGGATGCAACAATATGTGAGCACATGCATGTGTGAGAAAGAAGGGAGCAATAGTGTGCCTGTGATGACCATATGCTGACAGACAGGCAGACTGACAGACAAACAGACACACACAGATACACTGACACAGACACAGACACACACACACACACACACACACACACACACACTCACATACACAGAAAGACACACACACACACACACACACACACACAGACATACAGACGCACACACACACACACACAGAGTTTCAAAGAGGTGTCGAAGCATTTCGGCTGATCCTTTAAACCTACCAGCTAAAATAAAATGAAAGATTAAAAAAGAAAGAGAGAAAGAAAGGAGTTGATGTACGACCCACATATTAACCCAGCCTGCAGGTCAGTCCTTGATGAGGAAATTAGAATAAATAAACCAAAAAAACAGTTAAATGAATGCATTAAGTTCACACACACACACACACACACACACACACACACACACACTCCAATGATCCTGTACACAGGTCTCCAATGCCGCCCCCCCACCCCCCACCCCCCACCCCTCTCCCCGCAAGCTGTTTAACCCTGAGGTAAGTTTGCACATGAATGATGTGACAAGGCTATGTGGAATGTAGCACAATTTCACCCCTGTCCTTGCCACTGTATATATATCAGCATTTTGATGATGCCTGTGAGCAGTCTGCCCTCAGGCCCAGGGTAGGGAGCTGTGTGAGAAAAGACGCAAGTGATCAAGATTCAGTGTTTAAATTTACAGGAAGCAAGTTTGTTTTGTTTTGTTGTAAGATTTTTTTGCACAATTTTTTGTTAACTGTACAGTATGCTTTGCCCATAACCATATGTTTTTAAGACTTTAAATAAAAATGACCAAATGCAGCACAGTTTCATTCCTTGCTGTACATGTCAGCATTCCAATAGTGCCTGTACTATGTGTGTGCAGTTTGCCCGCAGGCCCATGGTAGACAGCTCTGTTGGAAGAGACACAAGTGAGTGAGATTCGGTCTTTACAGGAAGCAAGTTTGTTATGTTTTGTTTTGTTTTTGTTTCTTTTTCTCTGTGAGATAGGTTTTCTGTAGACATTTTTTTTTTAAACTGTGCAGCTTCCCTTCCCAAACCCCCACCCTCCCTGCACTCCCATCCCTCCTCCCCATTCCAGCCCCGAAGGATAATGATGTGTGAGGCAAGGTCCAGCCTCATTACGGGAGGCTGTCATTATGTCATTATGCTGCTTTGGGTGTGACAGTGTGCATCCATGTTTAGAAGGAGGGCTGTGTTATTAACAGTGTGTAAGTGGGTAGGGTGGGGATGTGTACTGTAAGAAGGGAGATGCGGAAGGAACTAGTATTTGGTGGGGGGCAGGGGTGAGGGAGATGAGTGTGTGTGTGTGTGTGAGGGGTGGGAGGTGGGGGGTGGGGGTGGGGGGTGAAGGGGAAGCAAGAGAGAGAGGCAGAGAGAAAGAGTGTGTGAATGTGTGTGTGGAGGGGGTGGGGGGTGGGGGTGGGGGGGCGTACAGAAGGAAAGGAGAAGAAATCAGAAGATGAGAAATGGGGTAGAATACATATCTGAGACTGACATAAAAATAGTCACCATTTCCAAGAGTTTAAAACTGTCATTGCCCTCAGTTGAAGACAAACAGTCTGTATCATCTTTGTCGGACTTTTGACTACCAGGAAGGAATAATCATCGACAATAACAAATTTCTTACTTGTTAACGTAACTACTGTCAAAGGTTCCATTTTAGTTGAACTGTCAGGATCAGTGTTCTAAAATTTGATAAGCATCATCAGTTTAAGGGCTTTACAGTCACTGTGGTAACGTTTCTAACCCATGTCCCATCAGTCTGTAAAGGTTTGATTTGTTTTATTACTTTCACATCCTCTTTGATTGCCATTCATTTTTAAATTGATTTTAAATCTGGAATTGAACCCCGTGTTGCCATGAGCATTCTCTTAGTTAAATATCTATTGATCGTCAACACACCTGTTTGTGTTTCCCAGAAACATTCAGGTTTGGAAACGAACAAAGAAGAAAGATTGAGATAGACCTGTGCAATAATGGAATCCTTGGTTTGTGTGTCAGACATTGTCCCAAAAGTCCATGGTTCAAGTCCATGCTGTTGCAGTTGATAGTCTCAGGGTGGAAGTGGGTCAAGGGTGGAAAGCCTTTAATTTCACAAGTCAGCATTTGTGTTGATATGTTCATGCCTTAACCTCCTCTTCATGTTTATGGATGTATGCACATGCTCACGCCTCAGCCCCATTTGTGTACACACATGAGGTATGCGTCCTTGCAGATCCAAAAATTGTGTCTGTGTTTGCTCATATCACCATTGGAAGTGAAAAATGGCTTCTTTGATGGTGTGTAAGTATGGACATGATACAACATAAAGATCCACCTACACACAGACACACAGAGAGACACAGACACACAGAGAGACACAGACACACTCTCAGACAGACACACACACACACACACACACACACACACACACACACACACACGTATAGATATATATAAACACACACTCACACATGTGTATATAAATACAGAAACTCACACATAAGTTGAAGCCACACACACATGCACATTAAAACAGTAGAAAAATATTGTAAGCATTATGCATAATGCCCATGTATGACAAATATACAAGATATGAATATAGACCTCACACAGACAGGCGTCTGCTTGTTGGAAAGAGCAGAGTGATCATAGAGTACTGTATCAGTTACAATTACTGGCAGCAGTACTTAATGCTGTTACCATTATGGGAGGCACACTTGTAACTAAACATAGCTTGGTGACCACTTACACACACACACACACACACACACACACACACACACACACACACACAGAGTTGCAGATACATTGGCTATTCTCATTCACATACACATTTGTACTTGTACAACATGCACTTATAGCACTACAACATGCACTTCTAACACACACATATAAACACACATGGATTTGTGTATGCATGCACGCACGCACGCACGCACGCACACATGCACACACACACACACACACGCACACACCACACACACACACACATACACATACATCCTCTTTCTCTCTGTCTGTCTGTCTGTCTGTCTCTCAGACAAAATGATTGCACTTCTGGTGGACAGAAAGAACAAACACAGAAGTAAGCCCAAGACGGGTCATGAATCAAAAGTTACAGTAATACTTTTCATAGCACTTCAACAGGACTACTCTGTAGTACTAATATTTGACACACCTGTTATTAAGCACTGCAGATAAAGGGATCAGGCGAACCCTAATACACCTACTACCCTGGCAGGTAAACTGCAGCATGCTGACACACCTGTTTCATTCTCCTGACTTTATTAACCGCCCCGCCCCCCTCTCCTCGTCATGGTAGGGTGACCTTAGCTGTCACGTTAAGCCTCTGTGACCCTGCTAAGCTGTCAGTGAGAAGGGGCCTGTGTGTCTGCTGGTCTAGTTCTGAGTTAGTGTAGCACTGCAGTGTGGTCCTGGTGGAGTACCATTGACACCTGGTGAGTCACCTGTGGTTTCTTGCGGGTCTCTTCACTTCGGTCAGTGTGTTGTGATGTTTGTCGAGTAGCTTGTTGCGAAGAAAGTGAAGTTATTCTCTGTCCTTTACTGTATGGAGGTGGATGAGAAGAAGAGCACAACTTTCACAAGCAAAGGTTAAACGCCATCCGTACCTGTCTTGCTAGGTGTGTCGTTGATGACCCTAGGAATGACAGCTGAGGGCTGAGCTGGGGAGGGAGTCAGCTGTGTGGATAGATGATTGAAACACCTGTGTGTTGCAGGAGTGATATATGGTATTGTGTGATAGGTGTGGTGCCAGCTGACATTGTGTACAGGTGACAGAGGTCAGGACTGGTTGGAATGTTAGAAAAGAACTTTTGTTGAATGGTGAGTGGAGAGAGACTGTAGAGCTGGTTTGTGTGTGTATGTTGTGGTGTGCGTGTGTGTGTGGCTGTGTGTGTGTGTGTGTGTGCACGCATTTAGTCTTATATGTTCATGTACATTAAGGTATATGCCTGTGTATGAGGGTGCACATGAGATATGTGCACTAAAAATACAGTACTTAAAGTGTGTGTGTGTGTGTGTGTGTGTGTGTGTGTTTACTCACATGATGAGACTGTGTCTGTGCATGTGTATGTGTGTGACAGGAGACTAAAAATAAGTCAGTTCACGAATTCAATTACTTTGAGGTAAGAGATGGAATGTACTGAGAGGAATTTGTTTAAACAGGATGTGGGGGGGTTCTTTCTCAGTAAGAGGGGTAAGGAGTGGGGAATATCTTTTTCTTTCAGTCAACAGTGGTACTTACCTTTATCAATGTATATTTTCACACAGAGAGGAGAGTGTATGTGTGGCTGAGCTATTCACACACACACACACACACTCTCTCTCTTCTCTCTCTCTCTGACATGATCCTGTGAGTTTTAAATTTGTTTTTGTGGATCTATACTTCATGAACCATTAGTGTCATACACCAGGTGTTTTTATGATAGTTTTCAAGGACGGTCATAGAGGTATGGGTCAGATATAAGTTGTGATAATGTATCATCAGGAACAGGAACAAACACAAGCTACAATTCTCCATTATACTTTAAAACAAGCAGTCAAATAAAATTGGACAGGATCTGACTATATAGGGACTCGAGTGCTTGTGTTTCAGGTATGGTAATTTATGTATAGAGATATGAGTCAGACATAAGCTGTGATAACATATCATCATGAACAGGAAGAAACACAAGCTACAACTCGGCATTATCCTTTAATTGTTTGAAACAAGCAAACATACAAAAAAGGACAATATCTGACAATATAGGAACTCAGTCGCATGTATTTTAGTTATGGTAATTTATGATAATTTATGATGAGGAACAGGAAGTATGTTGGTTATGGTAATGTATGCTGAGGAACAGGAAGCCTTTCTCTCCTCGCTTGTCATGAAATGAATCATTCCATGATGACACCCGAGCATGTATACCTTGTACAGCTAGTCCGTACATAGGATGTAACTCTGTACTCCCAGAACACCTTGCTCAGCTCAGTATCGCTTCTGTTCTATCAGAGATAAGAGAGGTTATTGTGAGCATACCATCAGACTATTATCATCACTCAGCTATATGATCAGGAATAAGATGAGCATATAATTGACTGATTGATTAAACGGGATTAACCTGGAAGGTAAAGTTTTAACTTTTACTTAAGCAAGAGTTCAATACTATGAGAGGGCACCCTGGAAGAGTGATGGTTTGAGTGTGCATGTTAGCTGTACGGGCGGATTAGCACCCTCTCATGGGGTAGAACTGGTTATGCAGAGAGATGACCAGCGTCCAGACTTGTTTCAGTTTCAGTAGCTCAAGGAGGCGTCACTGCGTTCGGACAAATCCATATACGCTACACCACATCTGCCAAGCAGATGCCTGACCAGCAGCGTAACCCAACGCGCTTAGTCAGGCCTTGAGGTCCAGACTTGGATCGAGGTTAAGTCCTTCATGGAGTTATTTTATGTGACCTTTCTCTCCACTTTTTTTTTCTTCTCTTTCTGTCAGTCTCCCATTGTGTCTCTGAGTCTGTATCTCCTCTCTCTCTTCATTGCCTGTCTGTGGGCCTGGGGTCGGAGGTTAATTGGGGAGGGGGTTGTGACAGGATGGATATTTTTTCTCAAAGAGATAAAATCCAGTTTGAGAGTCATGATTACTTTTCGTTGATGGCATTTATTTGTTTATTTATTTATTTATTATTTCATTACAAAAAAAAAAAAAAAGTGTTACTCAGTGTTTCATTATCTCACTTTCTTGATTTTCTGTGCATTAGTTCAGTATTGTGAATGTAGGCATCTGTGTGTGTGTGTGTGTGTGTGTGTGTGTGTGTGTGTGTGTTTGTGCATGCGTGTGCATGTGTGTGTGTGGGTATGTGTACATGTATGTACATACGTATGTGCATGCATGCATACGTGTGTGCATGTACAGTAGTGTCTGTGTGTTGTGTGTGTCTGTGTGTGTTTGTGTGTGTATGTGTGTGTGTGTGTGTGTGTGTGTGTGTGTGTGTGTGAGAGAGAGAGAGAGAGAGAGAGAGAGAGAGACTGTGACTGTGTGTGTGTCAGAAAGAGAGAGAGAGGCTGTGACTCTGTGTGTGTGTGTGTGTGTGTGTGTTTGTGTTTGTGGTCACTAGTGAGATGAGCTGACGTCAGGCTATTAGAGGGAATGATCAATGAAGACAAGAAGTGAAGTGGGTGAAAATTGGCCTGTCTGGCCGTTTTGTGGCTTATACTGATGTACTGTCTCCGCGTCAACAAATTAACTGACGCGCCGCGCGCGTGCATACACGCATACACACAGATACACACGCACGCACACACGTACACGTACACGACACAGACACACACACACGTACACAGACACACACACACACACACACGTACACAGACACACACACACACACACACACACGTACACAGACACACACACACAAACACACGTACACAGACACACACAGACACACACACGCACACGTACACACACACACAGAGACGCAAACACACGTACACACACACACGCCTGCACGCATACACATACACGCACTCACGCACACACACCGCACGCACACGCGCATACGCGCGCAAGCACGCATACACTACATGTCACACACACACACACACACACACACACACACACACACACACACGTACACAGACACACACAGACACACACACGCACACGTACACAGACACACAGAAACACAAACACACGTACACACACACTCACACGCCTGCACGCGTACACACACACACTCACTCACGCACACACACCGCACACACACGCGCATACGCACGCAAGCACGCATACACTACACGTCACACACACACACACACAAACACAAACACACACACACACACACACACACCCGCCCCCCTCCCGCCACACACATCTGGATTTTGGGGGGAATGATGGGAGAGGGTGCAGACAGCGAGAGTCTAAGCGACCAGCCAGACAGAGGAAGACCTACAACTTACTGTTTTGTGTCTGCATAGCTGAGTAGCACACGCGGAACGTTATTGTACCACCCCCTAATCCCCCCATCCACCCACTTTCCGCATACAGTCAGACATACAGTGCCCCCCCGCCCCCCGGCCTCCCCCCTCACTCCCACACCGCTCTCCGGCGCCATACCACTCTCACCATGACCACAGTTCTGTCAAGGTCTGTTGAAACTCGTTGGTTCCGTCTTCTTACGGTCCCCCACTTAACTTCCCGCGCCCCCCGCTTCTCCACCACACGCTTATTTTAATTAATTCATTTATTTAATTGTATTTTACTTTAGCACCCCTCACGCCCCTTCCTCACTCCGCCCAACCATTCCCCCTTCCTGTGTGTCTACCTGTCCGTTTGGTTTACTGTCGGCAGTCTCGCATATATACTCAGCCAGACAGTGATGTACCCTCCTCACTTCCACCCTCCCCCCGCGCCCGTTCCCTCCCCCAGACGCACACTCTCTTTTTTTTTCTTTCTTTCTTTCTTTTTTTTTTTTTTGCACGAGCGTCTAGTCACGAGGGCCCAGCCTTAGTCTGTACACAGCTACCATACTCTCCCAGCATCTCTCTTCACACACACACACACAGAGCAGCAGCAGCAGCAGCAGCAGTCAGTACCAGTGACAGACAGCAGCCCAACGAAACGGCAGCCTACTAACTCCCTCCGTCTCCCGCCCCCTCACACCCCACCCCCCTTGCGTAAGCCAGCGATGAGCGAGGCGCCAACAGCGCAAAAGATCCAGCAGATAAACCTCCCCCGTGCAGAAGTAAAGTGTTGCAGGCCCGCCTGCTTTTATGTTGTACAGACAGTCCTGCCTCTTACCTGCCCGACTTGCACTGCTACCTGTGCAGTTGGCATTCCTTTTCAGTCTCTCTTCCGAGACGTAGTAGGCCTGAGTTCATCAGCGCGTCCATTGATGACCGAGCAGTGAGAATTGAAGGGGGGAGGTTTGAGTGTGTGTTTTTAGCGCACACTACATTGCTGGAACCAAACCAAAGAGCCTGGAAACCGTATGGTCCTCCCTTCCACCGAATTCAGGACCAACGCTGGTGAATGTAAAAGTTGTGGTGTCGTGGAGGATAGTCGTTGGAGGACAGAATCAGACTGCCAGGTGATAACTTCGTGTGTTGCTGAGTGAATAAGATAAATTGGGAGGTGGAATTGTGGTGTCAGTGACAGAAAGCTGGTATTCATGGCGTTATGGGATCAACATTAAAATAGTTGTGAGGTGCGGAAGTGGCCGGAAGATTTTTTCAGCGGATGAACAGAGCTTGTGACCAAACTTGCAATTTACATAATTTTATAATTTTTTTTTCAAGGTTAGTATTCTACTCTCTCTCTCTTTCCCTCTCTCTCTCTGAGTGTGGGGGAGATTGAGAGACAAAGAGAGAGAGAGAGAGAGAGTCAGTGGGGGAGAGAGAGTGCATTGTGTGCTCACAGATGTGCATATGTACACATTCAGTCCATCTTACACTTGTTTTCTTTAAGAATGGGAAGATGTTTTGTATTGAAAGTCATATTGCAGAATCTGTGTTGGGATTTGCCCATGAAATCAACAGAGAAATGATTACAGCTTCAGAAGGAAGGTATAGATACATTGAAACACAGAGAAAAAAGTTTGTGAATGTGGAACTCAAAAACAGTATGACCAATATGATAAGCAAACGGTTATTTTTGTTGCTCATGGTGACTTGTGAATAGTATACAACATTGGATAATGTCTGTTGTATGCATATTTAGTTTATTTAAACATGCAGAATGGGAACCAGTACTACTGGTAGGGTGAGAACAGCTACAGAAATAACAGATCACACACATTGGGTGAGAGCAGCTACAGAGAAAGCAGGTATACAGGTTTACAGACTGGAAGTATCACACCCATAGGGTGACAGCAGCTCAGGACAGTTTCAGAGATAGCAGGTATACAGACTGGGGAGTACCACACATAGGGTGAGGACAGTTACTGAGGTAACAGGTATACAGACTGGAAGTATCACACACATTGGGTGAGAGCAGCCACAGAGATAACAGGTATACAGACTGGAAGTATCACACACATTGGGTGAGAACAGCTACAGAGAAAGCAGGTATACAGGTTTACAGACTGGAAGTATCACACACATTGGGTGAGAGCAGCCACAGAGATAACAGGTATACAGACTGGAAGTATCACACACATTGGGTGAGAGCAGCCACAGAGATAACAGGTATACATACTGTAAGTATCACACACATAGGGTGAGAGCAGCCACAGAGATAACAGGTATACAGACTGGAAGTATCACACACATGGGGTGAGAGCAGCCACAGAGATAACAGGTATACAGACTGGAAGTATCACACACATGGGGTGAGAGCAGCCACAGAGATAACAGGTATACAGACTGGAAGTACCACACACATGGGGTGAGAGCAGCTACAGTAATCCCCCCCCTCCCCCCCGCCCCCCCCCCCCAGATTATACATGGAAATGAAGATGCATATATATGTGTGTACATTCAGTCATATAAACACCTATACACACACACACCGATGCAAACACCCAACCCTCCCCCCCCCCTCCCCCACTCCCCACACCCCTGCCCCCCACACACATTATACATGTAAATGAAAATGCATGTATCATTTTTGTATCTATGTACATTCAGTCACATAAACACACACACACACACACACACACACACACACACACATTCATGCTGAGCAGTGCTTTAGAAAGTAGGAGAAAGGAGAGTACAATTTTGTGTTTATGCAAGAGACTGAATAAATGTAAGTGCATATGCACGCGCGCACGCGCACGCACGTGTGTGTGTGTAATTATGTTGGGGTGAAAGTGAGAACAAAAAATAGTTTTCCCTCTTTTCATTGCATCCTTTTCACTCTTACAGTCTTAGTAAAAAGAAAGCCCAGGAAGAAGATCATGCACCAGTACCACAGGCATAGTTTAGCGTTAAGACAAGTGGTAGATATTTGTACTGATAACAAGCGTACAGTGCTGTGAGAGAGTGACTTAAGAGGCAAGATTCTACAGGTGTGGTGGGTGTATCAGAGGTGATTCATACCGTTATCACATCGTGACCACCCGGCATGCTGATGACAGGAAATATTGCAAAGGTGTGGGACATGTATTGGAAGTTCAGTCGTGTCCTTGTGTGGGTCAGTTGTTGTTTGTATCACGTGTCAAGAGGGTTTGGAATACACTTTGTGCTCCTGAAAACACAGGTTTGAGTGTGATCAGTCTATACGCTCGGGTGAGATCAGTCTGCCGGTAATTGAAGGCATTTTTACTGTTTGGCTCATTTTTGACTCACTTGTGTAAACAAAGTGAGCCTTTGTTTTAACCCGGTGTTTGGTTGTCTGTGTGTGTGTGTGTGTGTGTCCGTGGTAAACTTTAACATTGACATTTTCTCTGCAAATACTTTGTCAGTTGACAACAAATTAGGCATAAAAATAGGAAAAATTCAGTTCTTTCCAGTCATCTTGTTTAAAACAATATTGCACCTCTGGGATGGGCACCAAAAAAAAAAGAAAAGAAAAAAAAGAAACCTAATTATATGCAAACTGCATTTACAGTTATATTTATATTTTTTGTATTCTCTAAACTTGGCACTTTGATCTGATATTCTGACCCAACAACAAGAGCAGTCATTATTATCATTTTCTGTTCAAACAGGAACTTCTTTTGCTAAGCATGGAAGTTTTATTTATTTTGCAAACGTTTTGGTGCAGACAGTAAAAAAGGGAAATTACTCTGTAATTAATGCTAGGGGACATAATTTGCTTTAAACTGATCTTTCTCATCTTAAACATTACATTTTGAAATTATACTCAATACATAAAAAGCTTGGATTTTTTTTAAAAGTGTATCACAAGTGAGTCTTGAAGGCCTTGCCTCTCTTGTTTTTACTGTTATTATTTTTCATGTCAAAACTGCCAGGGTGATGAAATGCAGCTTGGGCATTCAGTGATGTGTTTGTAATTTAGATATGAGCAACTGCTCCCAGTTTGTGTTTTCTTGTCAGTACTGTCAGCAGTATGGGATTCCAGTGCAGGTGTTGGTGATTGAGTTTGTCGATTGGATTCCCTCCTCTTTGCTATCAATCAAATGTTTTGTCATCACAGTTTATATACAACTCTGGTTTGTATGTCTGTTCTACCTTGTTGATGGGATAGGAACGCTTTTATGGATGGTGAACTCTGGTTTGTATGTCTGTTCTACCTTGTTGATGGGATAGGAATGCTTTTATGGACGGTGAAGTCTGGTTTGTATGTCTGTTCTACCTTGTTGATGGGATAGCAACGCTTTTATGGACGGTGAACTCTGGTTTGTATGTCTGTTCTACCTTGTTGATGGGATAGGAACGCTTTTATGGACGGTGAAGTCTGGTTTGTATGTCTGTTCTACCTTGTTGATGGGATAGGAACGCTTTTATGGATGGTGAACTCTGGTTTGTATGTCTGTTCTACCTTGTTGATGGGATAGGAACGCTTTTATGGACGGTGAACTCTGGTTTGTATGTCTGTTCTACCTTGTTGATGGGATAGGAACGCTTTTATGGACGGTGAACTCTGGTTTGTATGTCTGTTCTACCTTGTTGATGGGATAGCAACGCTTTTATGGACGGTGAAGTCTGGTTTGTATGTCTGTTCTACCTTGTTGATGGGATAGGAACGCTTTTATGGACAGTGAACTCTGGTTTGTATGTCTGCTCTACCTTGTTGATGGGATAGGAACGCTTTTATGGACGGTGAAGTCTGGTTTGTATGTCTGTTCCTTGTTGATGGGATAGGAACGCTTTTATGGACGGTGAACTCTGGTTTGTATGTCTGTTCTACCTTGTTGATGGGATAGGAACGCTTTTATGGACGGTGAACTCTGGTTTGTATGTCTGTTCTACCTTGTTGATGGGATAGGAACGCTTTTATGGACGGTGAACTCTGGTTTGTATGTCTGTTCTACCTTGTTGATGGGATAGGAACGCTTTTATGGACGGTGCTTAAGGGAAGAGTGGATGGAGAGAATGAGGAATTTGACATGCCCTCATGCCAAGCACAGTATCAAACACAAAAAATAAACAAACAAAAAAACAAAAAACAAAAAACCCAAAAAACAACAACAACAACAACAACAAAACAACAACAACAACAACAAAACAACCCACTAAACAACAGCAACAACAAAAAGAAAGATTTATGTGATTAAAGTCTCTGTGTGATTCTTGTACAGCATCAGTCTTTGAAAGATGTGTTCCTTGTGGGTCCAGACAGAGTGTCAGAAAAGGTCCGCTTTTGTCATTTTGGTACAAGTACACATAAAATCTATAACATTACATGTGGCATCTTTAAGTTTGGCAGTCAGAGGTTTAGCAGTTGTGTTTATTGGTGGATCACTCTCCAAATGGCTCAGAAATGAAAGTACCAGTCAGTGTGGGTAAAACCCCAAAAAGAAAAAAGACACATTTGAAATGGTGTAAAACATTGTTTCATTGTACTGGTAGAAGAGACCATGGTGTAGTAAACAGCGTACAGGGAAGAGAGCTTGGAGGAGTTGGAGCATGGTTAAGAAGAATAAGAATAAGAATAACTTTATTATCTCCAACTGGAGAAATTTGGTCAGGTGCATTATCACAGCATAGACAAGTAAACAACGTGGGGACCATAACTGTAAAAGTCAACAACAGCTTTTACGAATATTACGAAGACACAAATGTAAAAAATATCACATACACTGTTTCCTACATACATTCACACACTGCAGGTAATAACTAGTATTCTTAATGTAAAAACAGAAAGAATTAAGAAACATTATTTGAATAGAATTATAAGCATAGCCTACTATATTGCACATTGATTATAATAGACAGATAAGATAAGAATAAAGATAAATTGTGGAAAACCACAACCAGATAATCCGCACACACCCACCCCCACCCACCCCACACATGCGGATTACTTGATTAAACAAGAGTAATAAACATATGTTCTCAAATAAAAGCATTTCACATATTCGCTTTTAAAACAGTTTGAAGTTCTTGTTGGCGTTTTTGGGGTGTGGGGTGAGCAGTAGATGATTCACACAGTGGGTGGTGAGTGTGTACCATG
>NC_134904.1:3141099-3148599 GCF_041734735.1 Babylonia areolata | reverse complement strand
TCAACATATACAAGCAAAACTGGCATTCAGACATGGAAGAAAATCCAAGATATAATTGGTATTTTTCATTCAAAAATATTTTCCAGTCGGAAAAATACATTTCCATAATTACAAATAAATGGCAACGGTGTCTCCTTTCTCGATTTCGATCCAGGACCTTAGGGCTTAATGCAAATAGAGTATGGTATATTCAAAACAGTGAAAATGATAGTGTATGTCAGTTGTGTCATCAGGACTTAGAAAATGAGGATCATTTTGTTTTCCATTGTAAGGAATACAGTGTTATTAGAAATGATTATTCATTCTTTACTCATCCGTTTGCATTAAGACATGATCTAGTAGCTATCCTTTCATCAGATAATGAAGACATTCTATTTTCACTCGCTAAATATATTGTAGAAGCATACAACATTCGAAGGAAAAGATTAACAGAACGATCGTTTTAACATGATAGAAATATAATGCAGAATAAAATATAAGATCCATAACTCAATTTAGATTGGTAAATAACCAAAAAAGGCTCGGCTGCATAGTTGGATGGTCATATGTTCGAATTAATTACTTAGTATTATGCATGAGTAATAGGGAATATGTTGTATTAATGTTGTGGGTGTGAATGTATGAGTGTTTATGTGTTTATGAATGTGTACTTATTTGCTTGTTATTTCCCCTTATTTTTCGTTTTACTTTTTCTTTTTTTCTTTTTTTTTTCGTCGTCTACTAAAATAAGCTGAATAATCCCCCTTGGCACTAGAGCTGTAAAACGCTATTTGCCAATAAAAAATTTGTCATTGTCATTGTCACTCACTCACTCACACACATTCATGCATGCGCTCAGACTTTTGCACACACACACACAGAGAAACACATACACTCACACACATACACACATATGCATACACACCCACACACACACATACCCCCCCCCCCTACACACACACACACACATGTGCACACACTTGCGTACAAACAAGTGCGCGTGTGCACATACACATACATACACAATTCATGTATATGGACCACCACACTTGAGGTATTTTCCTTCACCCGTGTCTGTACAGGTAAGCATACATGAAACACACACATTAACACACTTGCAGAAACCTTCAAGCTCCTATTCAGCTCAGTGGCAGAAACACACACACACTTACACACACACACACACACACACACATACACACACACGTACACACACTCACACCCCTCCCCGCCACACACACACAGTGCACTTAACATGCACCACCACACTTTAAGATAATTTTCCTACACCTATCAAGAGCGGTGCATGTCATTCACTGATTCTGGACCTAAACCTTGTGAACTTTAGGCAGGCTTGTTTGGAGAGGAAACAGTGAGCAGGATGACAGCCATTAGCTGTGCTCCACTGGCTCTTGACGGCAGCCAGGTGTGCCCTGCTATCTTTGGGAAAAAGGACGCAGTTGCCCTCTTTGGGAAAAAAAATGCGCTGGGGAAAAAGATGTGTTTGGGGAAAAAGATGCGGGTGCCCCCTTTGGGGCAAAAGATGCGTTTAGGGAAAAAGATGCAGTTGCCCACTTCAGGGAAAAGGATGCAGGTGCCCTCTTTGGGGAAAAAGATGAAATGCTTTCTATGGGGAAAAAGATGTGGATGCCTTCTTTTGGGGAAAAGGATGTGGGTGTCCTCTTTTTGGGGAAAAGGATGTGGGTGTCCTCTTTTGGGGGAAAAGGATTCTGGTGTCCTCTTTTGGGGAAAAGGATGTGGGTGTCCTCTTTGGGGGAAAAGGATGTGGGTGTCCTCTTTTGGGGGAAAAGGATTCTGGTGTCCTCTTTTGGGGAAAAGGATGTGGGTGTCCTCTTTTGGGGAAAAGGATGTGGGTGTCCTCTTTTTGGGGAAAAGGGTGCTGGTGTCCTTTTTTGGGGAAAAGGATGTGGGTGTCCTCTTTTGTGGAAAAGGATGTGGGTGTCCTCTTTTGGGGAAAAGGATGTGGGTGTGGGTGTCCTCTTTTGGGGAAAAGGATGTGGGTGTCCTCTTTTGTGGAAAAGGATGTGGGTGTCCTCTTTTTGGGGAAAAGGGTGCTGGTGTCCTTTTTGGGGGAAAAGGATGTGGGTGTCCTCTTTTGGGGAAAAGGATGTGGGTGTCCTCTTTTTGGGGAAAAGGGTGCTGGTGTCCTCTTTTGGGGAAAAGGATGTGGGTGTCCTCTTTTGGGGAAAAAGATAAAATGCTTTCTATGGGGAAAAGGATGCGGGTGCCCTCTTTTGGGGAAAAGGGTGCTGGTGTCCTCTTTTGGGGAAAAGGGTGCTGGTGCCCTCTTTTGGGGAAAAGGATGCAGGTGCCCTCTTTGGGGAAAAAGATGAAATGCTTTCTATGGGGAAAAGGGTGCTGGTGCCCTCTTTTGGGGAAAAGGATGCGGGTACCCTCTTTGGTAATTCTCTGGCTCTCACGATAAGAATACAGACATTACAAAAAGTTAAGGACATCTTCATAACAGCTGACTATGTTTTCATGAAATGTTAGAAGAATGAGAGATGATTAGAATTATGCAGACAGCTTCATGGTGTACCACTGGGTTCTCGCTGAACACACTAACGGCTGTTTTCAGGCATATGTGCACCATCAACAGCTTGAAAAATGTGTTTGAAAAAAATCAATGTTTCAGTCGAACATTTTACATTTGTTCAATGTGGTTTATGAACGACAGCTGTGGTTTTTCATTGTTAAAAAAAACAGAAAAAAAAGGAAAGAAGAAGTGCATTTGCAAGAAAGCACCTCAGAGGCATGTCCAGTGATTTTGTGCAGGAATATGACTGTACTTTTGCCTAATTTTCCAGTTTGTTTTCCCCGGCTTCTACAGGATCAATATTAGCTGTGTTTTCAGCTCTGATATGGGCCCTGGGTGGTTGGCTGGGCTCTGAAACAACGATGATAAATAAATAAATAGTACGCAGTGGTCGTCCTGCACAAATTGCCATGGCTTTTGTCATTACCATAGTCTCTCTAGTGTTCACCCTGCACAAATTGCCGCGGGTATTGTAATTACCAGAGACCATACACTCTCTGTTGTTACTCCTGTGAGAAGAGACCTCAGTGATTCACAGTGATGCGGCGGATAGATTCATGCGTCCTGTGCATCCATACATATGGTATGATGTTCTGGTTGGTGTCCTGATGATTGGGAGGATATTGATTTTTTATTTTTTTTTAAAAAAGAAGATAAAAATAAATTTTTGTATAGTGCTGTGACTCAAGCCGAAGCAAGCAAAAATAAATTTTTGTATAGTGCTGTGACTCAAGCCGAAGCAAGCAAAAATAAATTTTTGTATAGTGCTGTGACTCAAGCCGAAGCAAGCACTTAGCGCTTTGCTAAATACTTACAATGAATTGATTAAACACAAAAGTTGTAATTGAAACATATAAAAGGATTTTTTTTATGTCATAAAAGACCAGTGATTTGATACTACTAAAGCACAGTTTACAAGACCCACAAAGTAATACATCTTTACCAAGATACAACAACTCTGACACTCCAACATGGACACACACAGACACATTCACACACACAGACACACAGACACAGACACAGACACGCACACACACACACACACACACACACACACACACACACACACACACACACACACACACACACACACTGCTAATGATAATGAATTTAAACAAACAAACAAACAAAACAAACAAAACATCAGAGCAACCTTTTGTTTTGGTCTTTTATGTTACAGAATTAATTCCTGAGTATCCACCCTGGAAGTGAAGCAACAAGATGGCTTGATAAATTAGCCACACAAACGGCATTAAGACATGAGATAATTATCAGCCCAATTTGTTACCCTATTTATTGTTAATTTTGTTTTCCTGTGTTCATGTGTTGAATGTCAAAACAACTGGTGTCAGCAAGTGATCCTCTGTGCGTGTCTGTGACCCATTTTCACCCCACCCCATGCTGTTTTCGGGGTGGGTGGAGTATGTTGGGTATGTGGTTGTTCCCACAACTAGCCTGAACTTTGTGATCTTGAATGTGCTCAGGTGTGGGGTATGTTGGGTATGTGGTTGTTCCCACAACTAGCCTGAACTTTGTGATCTTGAATGTGCTCAGGTGTGGGGTATGTTGGGTATGTGGTTGTTCCCCCAACCAGCCTGAACTTTTGTGATCTTTAATGTGCACATTTGGTCCCCCCATGTTCTGTGCAGATTAACGGGCAGTGTTTGGCGTGAAGCACAGTCACAGCACGATGAGCACTCCAAAGCCCTCGGGGCTCAAGGCTCCTGGCTCCAAGATTGGGCGACCTTCAGGGCTGCCCACTGCAGCTGGGGCTCCCAAGTCTGGCATCCCAGCTCCCGGAGGAGTAGTCCCCAGCAAAGCTCAAAGTAAGTGCCTGTCATGTACGTGCCTTTACTGTGCCTGTCATGTTGAACCACATGATGGAGACCTTTGGTGTGTTGCTGTCTGTGCATGCCTGTCCCAGAACAAGTTGAACCTTTGGCTGCTGAACTTTAGTGAGATGAGTTCTGTGTGGCTTGAATTTGAAGTGGATTTTTGTGTACTTTTAAGTGTTGTAATTGGTTTTGCTGAACAAAAGAAGTCAAAAGGAAGGACAGTGACTGAAATCCTGACCTGTAAATTCAGTCTTAGAGAAGGGACAGTCCTTCATTGATGAGCATACTTGTCAGTGGCAGGCAGGATGTTAAAGAAAGAAGAAAGGTTTTGCATGATTTGGCCTTAAGTGTTGTCACTCAGAATGTCAGAACACCATTGACTGTGGCTTGATGTGTGCACCCATAGAAGTGTTAAGAAAAGTCATATTGCCATATTGCTGCAAATTTTAGGAAGGGCTGACAGCATTTTGGAAGAAGAGTTTGCTTTTGATGTGAATTGCTTTCAGAATGGTAGGCCGGCTAAAGTCAGGTCTATCTGCCTGTTCCTCTTTCAGTTGCATTGATGTTCATTTTTCAGTTGTATTGACATAACCAAAACTTTGTTGAACCTTCTTTAAGTTGTTAGAAAAGAAAATCTGTTTGAAATGATTGTATTGTGATATTTATTTCACTTCAGATGTCAATATCTTTTAGCCCCTTTCAGGATGGAATGGTGAATCAGTGAATTTTCTGATTCTCCTTTAACTCCTTGACTACTGACCCTTGTTGTGATGAGATCAGTGTGGCATGAGACTGAAGAACAGCTGTTACTTTTTGTGCACTTTTCAATGCTGTGATTGCTTTCGCAAAACAAAAACGATGCAGTCCCCAAGAGGTAGAAGTCTAGATAAAGAAGGATGACTGACATCCTGACTTGTAATTGCAGGAAGTCCAATCTTATATCACTGAGGAAAACAACACATGCACCAACAAGCATACTTGTCAGCAGCGGTCAAGGAGTTAAATTGAAATCAGTGTTCCTTGTTGTGTACCTTGTATTTGTGATAGATTTGCACGCCTTTCTGTTTGCGCACTGTGTCTGTGTTGTTACCAGTCTGCTGTCTGTTGTGTGAGTGTCACCTAACTGTTGTCTTTTCTCTGTCTGTTGGTACAATTGTTATGAAGGACAGTTGAGGCGACCAGGTGAGTAGTACTGGCTTACCACCAATCACCAGCCCTACCAGTGGTAAAGGGACTTTACCTTGATGTTTGTTTGTGTTCTTCCCTTGTCCACAGGGATTAGAAAGGGTTTTCTGTATATATATATTTTTTTTAAAGTGTGTTGGAACTGGAAAGGTGTGTGTGTGTGTGTGTGAAGCCATGTTAACAGAAGATGGTGACCCCATCTTTATGAATGAAAGTTTCTTTGTTTTCTTTCCTGAGGGAAATAGAGTGATCAGGATTCAAGGCCCTGTTTCAGCATGATGCTGTGTCCTTGCGAAACACACTTTTCTCCAATTTTCCTCACTCCATCCTGGTGTGAATGCGTACCTGACTTTGGTTGGGGAAAGTTCAAATGAAGGAGGGAGAAGATTGGTCTCCACTTTCCAACCACAGTGGATGTGAATTCACTGTCCTGATACTCCAAAAAGGCTGTTAAAAACTTAGCCGTATGAAGAGCACAGGAACAGGAGTCATGATGGCTGCCGGAAAAAGAGGGCACTAGCTAGCGGGACAAAGGGGAGGTTACCTACTTCCGGGAGGTTATCGGCCGTAGTTGCTTTCGTTTTCTCCACATAGGCGGATAGTAGTTTGCACAGGACAGGAATGTCAGACCCCTGCCGGAGTCTGCACTAGTTGGGTCACGGTAAGTTTATTTAAACATAATTTTAGATAGAAAATTTCCTTTGGACCTTTAACATATAACCCAGTAGAGAAAGCAAACAGTGCTTCATTTCATCTACCCTCAGCTTCAGCTACAAGCAGATGGAGTATTTAAGTTACGTTGTCGAAACATAGTAGTGTCAGATTCTGCTGCTCCCCTTTTAATCACAAGAAAATCATGATCATACACTTTAAACAAACAGGTAACCAACCTGCCCCTCACCCCCACTCCAAAACACCCAAGTCTAAAATCACCGACAAAATGCCCACAACACCCCCTCCCTTTTTTTCCCCTCAGAAATCCTCAAACAAGTTGGAAGCAGCATGTAGTACGTTTCTCCCACCCTGCCCCCTCCTTCCTCTCATGTGGAATCAGAGTCAGTCTGTGGAACAACTACCTGTCATATCTCTTTCAGTCTTTGTTTCAGTGCCCAATTTCAGTCACACCTTTACCCCCAAAAACGGAGAACGGCTGCCTAATCAGTGGTGCATGAAGGTTATACTTGTAGAAATAAATCCATGTGAGATGGAAGTGAACATGGAAATTTCAGCCCATGAGCACAGAAGAAGAAGAAACAACTTTTGAAAAACAACAACAACATATTGATAAGGTAATTAAATGGAGTCAAAATACTGTGGCCAGTTAAGAAGTCAGTGGTATGACTGTAAAGAGATTCACAAAGGAGGCAGGAGTTAATTACAACTGGCACACTTGAAACAAACAAATGAACAAACACCAGCCACCACTGAGCATAAAGAAAATAGCTTTTGGAAAAGGAAAAACAATTGAAAAGCATTCTTCTTGGACAGAAGTGTCAGTTTCAGTTTCTCAAGGAGGTGTCACTGCTTTGGGACAAATCCACATCTGCTGGGCAGATGCCTGACAGCAGCATAACCCAACGCGCTTGTCAGGCCTTGAGTGCATGCTTGTACACAGAAATGGAAGAGGTTGTGTTTTACTAACTGATTAATTGATGAATTAAAAAAATATATAGTTCAGGAATTAATTGATGAATTAAAAAAAAAAAATGTAGTTCAGGAATCACCCACAACATTGGTGGGATTGGAGGGGTGATGGTGGTTGAAGGGTAGGGAATGGGAGGTGAGGGGTGTGGGGGGTGGGGGGTGAGGGAAAAGGGGAGGAGCATTCTGTTTTCAGAATCAGTGGAAACCGGTGGTGGTCATGTAGTGTGGTTGGCTGAAGTAGAAATCTCTACCTTTCTTTCTTTCCCCCCCCCTCACCTTTCAGTTTTTTTCCCTCCACAA
>NC_134904.1:3133599-3138599 GCF_041734735.1 Babylonia areolata | reverse complement strand
ATGTTCATTGTTTATTCTGCATCTTTTACCAGAAGTACGTTTATTGTTGCATGGATTGTGTCATTTACTCAGTGTTTTGATTTTGATTCGTTATTAGCGGCATGGATTTCTTTTGAAAGTTGTGTCGTTTTAACAAGATTCTTTTTTGTTCCGGTTTGGTTTGATTGTTTTGTTTGAGTTTTGTCCAGTGACAGGTGCTTGGCGTGTGTAGTGTGCATGTGCCTGTTTTCCCTGTCCCAAGGTGCCATAGCAAAAAGCGCTCGGGCCGCTGGGTTCACTCCCGCTTCTGCTGACCGCTATGCCACTCAGATCTTTCCCGCTAACCCCCGCCAAGGTGATTTAGTCCGTCTCTGTGTCACGTTGGTAACATCATCGTAATCATTGTTACTGTCGCAATAAAAATATATCTTTATTGTCTTCATCATTGCCAGCAGCATTATTGTTGTCATGATGATCATCATCATTATATCAATGCCGCAAAAGGGAAAAAAGTCTTTTATCATCATCATCACCACATTATCAACATTATCATCACCATCATCAATATATTCATCATTATATCACATCAACATTATCATCACCATGATCAATATAATCATCATTATATCATTGTTGCAATCAGAATCAGTCATGATGATGATCGTCATAATCATTTTCATTGTCATCATTATATCATTGCAATGAAAAAAATATCTTTCATCATCATCAACATCATCATCATGATATTGTCACAATAAGAATCTCTCATCATCATCATCATCATCACATCATCATCATTGTAATTATATCATTGTCATAATAAAAGTCTCTCTTTATCATCATCAACATAATTAAAAATGATAAAAGATGGTTTAAAATCAAAAGTACCTTAAGGTGAAGATAAAAGTGACGTTATCTTCATCTTAAGATACCTTTGATTTGACACCATCTTTTATCATTATTAACTTTGTTTTGAAAGGTCCAGTAGTCACCATGTTTTCATCATCAACATAATAATAATAATAATAATGATAATAATGGACATTTGTTGAGCGCTTTCCTCCCTTAACCCTTTCATTGCCAAGCTCGCATTTATGCACAGGCGTGGTAGAGGACCCATGTCACTGAAAGGTGACCATTCATTGGTCTGTTATCCATGAACCTACTGCTCTTAATATTCGGTGGTAGGATAGGCCGTATTTTCTATACATCGCAGGGGGAATCCCCAGCTATTCTTAGCCGCTGTCTTTTCTGTGTTTATACAGCAAGGGAATTTTGTGTACTCTAGATTGACTGGCGGTGAAAGGGTTAAAGAGAGCTCAAAGCGCTTTACAATAAACATCAAACACACGCGCGCGCGCACAATAAATCACAAAAGAAATAAGAAAAATAATGATTTAGCGCACAATAATATAAAACAGATTCAGAGACTATGTGTATTACATAATTACACATATACACACACGCAACGAAAGAGAGAGAGTTTGCATGGCTTATAACTGAAAAGATAATCATTATCATTTATTTTTTTTATGTTGATGTTTGTCATCATGATTATCATTGCTGCTGTGTTGTTGTGGGACTAAATGACTTGGTGCAGTTGTCATACTTTTTGTTGAACAAGCTTTAATTTTCCATTTGTTTGCTGGCTTCTCTGACATGTACATATCACCAAACTGTCATTGTGGGGGAAAAAAAAAGCCGATGTGTGACTATAAATATCACCAAAGCCACATTTTGGTGCATGCACCCCCCCCCCCCCCCCGCCCCCCTCTCTCTCCACCCCTCATACACTATCCCTCCCTAGCCCCCTCCATCCCCACCCCCCACAGAAATAGATGTCTGTCATCCTTTCCTTTGTGATCACCCTGTTGTGCAGTCTCATGACCCGTTGTTGTCATGAATTGTGTTGTGTTGGCTTACCACTCTTTCCAATGAAGCCATCCTCCACATATTGATCGAACGTTACATTTGCATGACTTCAGGTGGTTAGTTGACATTTCGTTTGCTTTGGGGTTGATTTCAGTTCTTTTCTTTCCCCCCTCCTCCAGTTTTCTGTTGGACTGTTGTCTGAAACAGAAGTATGTGCACCCATAGGTCTACAGTTACACAAAGTCTGTTGGTGATGTAGCAAACGGTTTCACATCTACGCATGGTATGATACTATAACAGTTACAAGGCAAAAATCCGTCTTGTTCCTTTCAGTCTAAGATATATATATATATATATATATATATATATATATATATATATATATATATATACAATGTACAGATGGGCAGCTTTTATGAAGCTGCATGAGCACACAGCTGCCAAGGGAGTTTTGTTTGGTGATTGGTTACGATTTTTCATCTGGGAAAGATAATGCTGCAAAGCTTCCAATAATCTGTCCAACTGCAGTGGGCCCCCATCCACTGCAACATACTCCACTGACAGTCTAGGGGGCACAGAAATCTTCAGTTTGGCAGAACGATGCTTAACCCCATGGCTGCTGAACCGTGGTCAGATGACATCATTGCGGCATGAATGTGAAATGCACTTACTACTATTTGTGTACTCTTCAGTGGTGTAGTTGATTTGCTGAACCAGTCATTGAATCCCACAAGGAAAAAGTCCAAACAAAGAACAGTGTCAAACATCCTGACCTGTCAGGTCTTGTGTCAGTGAGGCGACAACCCTTCATGAGCACGCAGGTCAGCAGGAGTCATGGGGTTAAAGACAGCAGTGATCGCTGTGGCCGCCCTGAGTGACTGTTACCACACATACAGAACATGGCCTGGGTGAAGT
Source organism: Babylonia areolata (assembly GCF_041734735.1). NCBI lineage: Eukaryota > Metazoa > Mollusca > Gastropoda > Neogastropoda > Buccinidae > Babylonia > Babylonia areolata. The sequence continues at coordinate 3,135,833 of NC_134904.1, read as the reverse complement.
ATTTTGTCAGAAGCACAAATCAGTAAGGTGATGAACCTGTTTTGAATCTCATTGAGAAGAGCGTTGGCCATACCCTCCTTCCCTCCCCTCACCACCTCGGTGCGTGCACTGAAGCAGTGCACGTGTCAGGCATGGTGCCAGGTCACCTGGGGACATGAGGGGGGCGGGAGGGGCGGGGGACAGGTTAGACAGGTGCTTGTACCGGCTTTGACAGTGTGAGGGGGGGAGGTCATAGTGGGTGTGGGGCATCTTCACTTGTCTGGGCACTTCTGGCGTAGAGGGACTTTTTGGACAGCAGTATGACCCAGAGAAAAACAACAACAGAAGTCCTTTGTGGGGGGTTCCTCAAAGGTGAAAACCCTCTTGTAAAACACTAAAGAGATGAAGGCGTGTTCAAGACAAATGATTGCGCCTTTCCTGTTGTGGAGACCCATTTACACCCGTTTATATAAGAGTTATGAATCAGTGATGATTAATGCTTATGTTATTTGAAGGATGAATGATGACCTGTTTATGCCTTTAAGCACTGAAAAGAAAATAAGAGATTGTGGTGTGTGTGTGTGTGTATGTGTGTGTGTGTGTGTGTGTGTGTGTGTTCATGCATGTATACGGATGTGTGTGTATGCATGTGTGAGTGTGTTTGTGTGCATGCACGCATGAAAGTGTGTGTGTGTGTGTGTGTGTGTGTGTGTGTGTGTGTGTGTGTTCATGCATGTATACAGATGTGTGTGTATGCATGTGTGAGTGTATTTGTGTGTGTGTGTATGCACGCATGAAAGTGTGTGTGTGTGTGTGTGTGTGTGTGTGCGCGCGCATGCATGGGTGCATGCGCGATGCTAGAACACTGCCAAAAAAAATTAGTCACACACGGGTTGTTGATGTTGTTGATTAAAGCAGACGTGGTGTTAGCATACATGGATCAGTCCACACTCTTTACCACCTCCTTTAAACTGACACTGTTGTCCAGCATTGATGGAAGCACACTCTGACACCTCCTTGAAACTGACATTGTCACTGTGTATTGACCTTGACCCAGGCCCGGAATCGGACACGGGGTCGGGGCCGCTGGATGACTACCGGATCGGGGACCGGGTGTGGGTGAGCGGGACCAAGCCGGGCATCATCGCCTTCATCGGGGAGACGCAGTTCGCACCTGGGGACTGGGCGGGGGTGGTGCTGGACGACCCCATCGGCAAGAACGATGGCAGCGTCATGGGCGTCAGGTATTTCCAGGTGAGGGGGTGGCAGTGTTTGACTTTGTGTCATACGTGAAAGAGCATGAATGAAGCTCAGGCTTGGTGTGCCCTCGTCAGTTTTGTTTCAAGACTTAGTATGTTGAACGCTGTGTTCCGTCTTTTTCTTGACTCAAAATGTTTAAACCAGTTGGTGGTGGTCTGCCCATGTTCTGTCAAACTAAAAAACAGAACATGATAATGATTTTTAACAAGCTCTTACTGCCACTCTATATTGCAGCACTTTCAGTCAGAGTGTGCTCATTCAATCAGAGCTAAAGATGGATATTGAATCATTAGCAAAAATTCAGCTAATCAAACAGTATGACAAGGAGCACAAGTTGTCAGCATCACGGACTGATGGTTGGGATAACGGGGGTTTGATCCCCATCAGAGGTGTGTGTTAGGCCCGTGGCTGGCTCACACCATGAGCTGAATGTACTATGGGCTCAAATAGGAAGACTGGGACCACACAGTCGAGGGTCATCCACTTCACGGATGTGTCTTTGGAAGCGGTGCTCAAATTTGCTGAGCAGCACTGCAGGTGTCTGTACATCGCAGCCTGGTTGATGCTGGGATATATTATGAGAGTACATCCTTGAACCTTATATATCGCAGCCTGGTTGATGCTGGGATATATTATGAGAGTACATCCTTGAACCTTGTATATTGCAGCCTGGTTGATGCTGGGATATATTATGAGAGTACATCCTTGAACCTTGTATGTCGCAGCCTGGTTGATGCTGGGATATATTATGAGAGTACATCCTTGAACCTTGTATGTCGCAGCCTGGTTGATGCTGGGATATATTATGAAAGTACATCCTTGAACCTTGTATGTCGCAGCCTGGTTGATGCTGGGATATATTATGAGGGTACATCCTTGAACCTTGTATATCGCAGCCTGGTTGATGCTGGGATATATTATGAGGGTACATCCTTGAACCTTGTATATCGCAGCCTGGTTGATGCTGGGATATATTATGAGGGTACATCCTTGAA
>NC_134904.1:3118599-3131099 GCF_041734735.1 Babylonia areolata | reverse complement strand
ATGTGTGTGTGTCTGTGTGTGTGTGTGATGTCACAATACAATACCTTGAGACCAGTGTAACAAAAGTTAAAACCATATCACAATGCTTAAAACCATGTGACAGTACTTCAGCATGAATATAACAAAACTTAAAACCAATGTAAGAAATCTTAAAACCATATCTCAACACTTCACGCCATATCACAATGCATCAAACCATGTCACAATACATCAAACCATATCACAATACATCAAACCATGTCACAATACATCAAACCATATCACAATACTTAAATATCACAATACTTCAAACCATACCACAATACTTCAAACCACTATATCACAACACCTCAAACCCTTCACCCACCTTGTCGGCCACCAGAATGTTGCCGCCACCAACGGGGTCTCTGCAGCAGCAACAGCATCAGCGACATCGACGATGAGCAACTCTGTCACCTCCCCCAGCCCCCGCCCCACCACCCCCCGCCTGGGTCTGGGCGGCAGTCGCGCCCCCTCCGGCTCCTCCTCCTCCCTCCACAAAGCTCCCCTCTCAGCTGGCTCGGCCAGCACGGCCATGAATGTGGCCGCGGCCAAGGCGGGCCTGAAGATCGGGGACCGTGTGCTGGTCAGTGGCTCCAAGGCTGGGGTGCTGAAGTATGTCGGGGAGACGGACTTCGCTAAAGGCGTGTGGGCGGGTGTGGAGCTGGACGAAGCCTTGGGCAAGAATGATGGGGCCGTGGCTGGGAAAAGGTAGGAGGGAGATGTGTTTTAGCTTGTCTGTCTGTCTGTCTGCCTGGCTGTCTGTCTGTAATGAGGGTGGGTGTGTCTGTGAGCTCCTTGGGGTAGACTTGTCGGTTAAAGAAAGTTACAACTCAGCACTTAAAAAGAGCAGATTAGAACTCAATTTATGAACAAATAATGGAAACATACTTGACAGAAAACAGTTTAGAATGCAGACTGTTGTATCCTTTGTTTCCTTTTGGGAGAAATCCACTTCAAAGAAGAAATGAAAATGTTGTCAGTTGTCCATTCTGAGCACAGTGTGACTTTATCAACCATGTATTCTACCATCTGTGCACAGATATTTGAATGAACGCCCATGTTCAGCTTGTTTGCAGAATGACTTTGTCAAGTGTGTGTTTTCACTGTCTGTGCACAGGTGCTTTGTTGCAAGCCCATATACAGCAGTTTTCAGTCTTGCAAGCCCATATACAGCAGTTTTCAGTGTTGCAAGCCCATATACAGCCACTTTTCAGAATGACTGTTAACCCATTGAACCCTTAGGAGTTTATAGACTCAGCAGGCTTCCATGCCATGTTGATGTGGAAAAAATGAAGAAAATATTCTGTTTTTTCCTGCAAGTTACGTGTAGGACATGTTCGGAAATAACGTAGGAGTTAGTTCCCTTTCTCTACGGCTTGTGCATACTGTGGAGTCATGGCCTAGAGGTAACGCGTCCGCCTGGGAAGCGAGAGAACCTGAGCGCGCTGATTTGAATCACGGTTCAGCTGCCGATATTTTCTCCCCCTCCACTAGACCTTGAGTGGTGGTCTGGACGCTAGTCATTCGGATGAGACGATAAACCGAGGTCCCGTGTGCAGCATGCACTTAGCGCACGTAAAAGAACCCACGGCAACAAAAGGGTTGTTCCTGGCAAAATTCTGTAGAAAAATCCACATCGAAAGGAAAAACAAATAAAACTGCATGCAGGAAAAAATACAAAAAAATGGGTGGCACTGTAGTGTAGCGACGCGCTCTCCCTGGGGAGAGCAGCCTGAATTTCACACAGAGAAATCTGTTGTGATAAAAAGAAATACAAATACAAATGCAAATACATAGGAATGTGGAAACTGTTTCAACGAGAAGAATTTTGATGCTGGACCACTGCTCGGGGGGCAGGGCTGAATGAGTTAATAAGCATGTGTTTTCACTGCCTGTGCGCAGGTACTTCGAGAGCGAGCCAGTGTACAGCCTGTTTTCAGAACAACTATGTGAAGCATGTGTTATTTTCACATGTCTGTGCACTGATACTGTGAGTGCAAGCCCATGTACTGCCAGTTTTCAGAACAACTATGTTAAGCATGTGTTATTTTCACATGTCTGTGCACAGCAGGTAGCCCATGTACAGCCTGTTTTCAGAACAACTATGTTAAGCATGTGTTATTTTCACATGTCTGTGCACAGCAGGTAGCCCATGTACAGCCTGTTTTCAGAACAACTATGTTAAGCATGTGTTATTTTCACATGTCTGTGCACAGCAGGTAGCCCATGTACAGCCTGTTTTCAGAACAACTATGTTAAGCATGTGTTATTTTCACATGTCTGTGCACAGCAGGTAGCCCATGTACAGCCTGTTTTCAGAACAATGTTAAGCATGTGTTATTTTCACATGTCTGTGCACAGCAGGTAGCCCATGTACAGCCTGTTTTCAGAACAACTATGTTAAGCATGTGTTATTTTCACATGTCTGTGCACAGCAGGTAGCCCATGTACAGCCTGTTTTCAGAATAACGATGTTAAGCATGTGTTATTTTCACACGTATGTGCACAGCAGGTAGCCCATGTACAGCCTGTTTTCAGAACAACTATGTTAAGCATGTGTTATTTTCACATGTCTGTGCACAGCAGGTAGCCCATGTACAGCCTGTTTTCAGAACAACTATGTTAAGCATGTGTTATTTTCACACGTATGTGCACAGGTACTTTGAGTGCAAGCCCATGTATGGCCTGTTCGCCCCCGTGCACAAAGTGACCCGCGTGGGGAGCAACATGTCGCTCAGCACTCCCTCCCCCATGTCGCGCTCCCTGGGCCCCGGTCTGCGCTCCGCCCGGGAGCACTCAGGGAGCCAAGAGTCGGTCAGCTCCATCAGCTCCTCGGCCAGCAGCGTGAGTCGCAGCCGGGTAAGATTGGGCGTAACCTCCCTGGCCAATCAGGTACTTGCAGCGAAACTGGCGTGCCCTCTTGTTTGTGGATTGGGTGGTTTCTGTCTCTTCTGCCCGGTGTCTCTCTGTGATTGGTTCCACCCACCCACCCACTTATCTTTTTCTTCTTTTTGCCTTGTCTCACTGGCTTGTGGTTGGGATGTCTGTAAAAATAGGATGGGCATGGGTGCCGGGGGGAATGTTGTGGAACACTTTAAGTCCGGAGTGAGTGGGGCAGATCTTATGATAACAGCAATAATAATGATAATCTTGTGTGTGTAAAAAAGATTAAAAGAAAACAGTTCATGCTCCTTTTTTTTTTTTCAACAGATGGGTGTTTGTTAAAAAGAGAATATTTAAGTTTCATTGGCTGATGAAAAAGAAAGAGAAAAGAATTGCACCAGAACAGCCAGTCATGATACATGTTAAAATGAAACAAAGTACCGAGTTCCATTGATCTAGACAGTTTTGTGATATCTGTCCAGAATGGTACGTCTGGACTTTTTTGACATTTTCTCTTTCTATTTTTAATTTTTATTTTATTAAGCGACGCTCTGTGTTCTGAAGTGTGTCCCAGTGGTGATAGTTTAGTTGTCCTTGAAGAAATAAACAGATAAATGGCAAGAACCATGTGGAGAGGGGGACAGATGGGTCAGTGTGGAGATAATTGCAGGACAGGAAGAACATGAACTATTTGTTTTGTTGTTGTTTTTTTTTAATGTGTGTTTTTCTCTGAGAATAGGATGGGTAGGATGTGAGTATGCTAATAGCAGGCCTTGTTAATTGTAATTTTTTTATTATTATTATTTAGAATATTTATTTCAATGTAAATTAAAAAAAAAAAAAAAATGAAGAGCAGTTGTATCCTGCTGTAAACAGCCACAGGCCAGTTGGACAACTGATGACTTGGTGTTTTTCTGTTCCTCCTGTCACACGCATTATGAATGTTGACGGATGATGCCGTGAGGCTTGTCAGTGCACACCTGGTAGTTGCTGTGAGTTCCTGGTCTTTGGTTGGTTCAGTTCTGTTCTTTTTGCTGGAGCGTGTTCAACATGTGTTGGTTGTTGTCGTTCATTTCTTTTTGTCATTCATTTCTTTTTGTCATTCTTTTTTTTTTTTTTAAGTGCGTTGGGTTACGCTGCTGGTCAGGCATCTGCTTGGCAGATGTGGTGTAGCGTATATGGATTTGACCGAATGCAGTGACGCCTCCTTGAGCTGCTGATACTGATTCATTTCTTTTCCCCATCTTGTTTCATTGTGAAACAGTTGTCACTTATGATTGAAGAATCTTAATCTTTGATGATTGGACGTTTTATTTGATATATGGTAAGATGTACCTGCAAAGAATGATCATTATTCCTGAGAACTCTAGTGAATCTTCACTAAAAAGTGCCATGATACAATCTCTGAGTTTAATCATAAAGTTAAAATACTTTACATCATTATTCTCCTTGAAGGTGGCATTATGCTTTTTGTTTTTATGTTTAAATCAAGAACTTGGGTGCTTATGTAGTTTTCTTTTTTTTTTTTTACTGATATCAGCTGATCATGTGGTCTGAGGTGCTGCATGATGGTTTGGTGCACTTGTTCAGAATCAGAATTCAGAATTCAGAATCAATTTTAATGTAATTAAACCTGAACAAGGTTTATAAGACATGCATGCAAAGTTACATGAAACCACGCACAAAAAAAAAAAAGAAGCAAAACAAAAATAGATAAATTCTGAACAAGACATTGAATCACTCTTGCACGCTATGGCATTTTTGACAGCAGTTACTGATAAATTTCCCAAACAGTCCCACAAGTTTGTCTTCCAGTATTAGCTGACTGGGTTTAATAATATTTGGAATGTAATTTTTAATTTTTTGTATGAATTCTATTCTAATTTCTTTGTATAATTCGCAGTCATCTAAGAAATGAAATTCATCCTCTATTGTTTGACATTGTAAACATAGTCTCCTTTCTTTTGGAATGTTGAAATATCGGCCTTTTTCTATTGCTAAATCATAACAGGATATTCTTAATTTGCACAGTGATTGTTTTTGATTATAATTAAGATATCCTTCAAGCAAATAAGGCTTGGTTCTGTGTTCACTTCATTTGCGACCTGATCATGTATCTGATGCTTAGCATCCTGTGAGAACACCTCATTGCCATGGTTTGGCTGGATGCTGGCCAAGTTTGATTCTAAATATGTGCAGGATAATTATTATGAAGACTGGCGAGGATGATAACTTCTTTTCAAATGAATGTGATGTGACTTGATCGTCATCACCACCATCATCAGCACCCACCTCCTCCTCATTATTATTACTGTTGTTGTTGTTGTTCTTTTTTTTCTTTTTCTTTCTTTTTTTTTTTTTTTTTTTTACTGATTGATGTTGTTGTTTTTTTGTTTCTTTTTTTTTGTTGTTGTTTATTGAATGCTTACTTTTTGTCTATGGTTTTGTTTCCTTTTTGTGAACGTAAGCTATGTTCTTTATGTGGTTATTGTCGATGCTGTATATAAGTTTTGTTTCTTTTCTAAATTTCTTTTCCAACAAAGTGACTGTGATTAACGTGTTTTGGGTGTGTGTGTTTTATGAGTAACTGGACAATGTTTAATCTACCATTTATGGTCGTTGTATTTATCCTTTTTTTTTTCATTTACTAACCAAAGTTTGGAGAGAGAGAGAGAACAAGAACAAGAACAAAACTTTAATCTCCAGGCCTCCGGCCCCTAGAAAGAGGTCAAAAGTACACAATATGGTGATCACTCAGCCACAACAAAATGTAAAATACGTACTAACTTAAACCTGTAGAACAAAAGTGCTTCTTGTGCAAAGTAAATTAATTCTAACTTTCATCATTGTTGTCACAGAATTCCTGTCGTATCTTCAGGGCATTAAATATATAAATGCAGAGTTTACGAATACTGTAAACAGAACCATTCTTCAGCAAGTGAACATACGATTGACCTTCAGAGTTCAGATGTTTTTGCCGCATGTTATTGTAAAGGACACAAATGTTTATAAAATGGTTTTCATCTTCGATCACATTACAACATTTACATGCGTAATTTGAATTACATTTGAATGTTCTTCTAAAAAATGATCCATTTATTGGGAGCAAACCAAGCCGTAATTTTACCAAACAGTCCCTAAAACACTTTTTATCCACAAGACAGAGTGCAGGATGATTGGGCATGGGGATGGAGTGGAGGAGTTTGGGGGTAGGGGGTGTGTCAATCACAGAGAAGAAAGCAGTTTGACAGTGTCTCTAGATGCTGGGTATGTTCTTGTTTCCATAACCCACCGAACGCTGACATGGATTACGGGATCTTTAACATGCGTATTTGATCTTCTGCTTGCATATACACACGGACGGGGTTCAGGCACTAGCAGGTCTGCACATATGTTGTCCTGGGAGATCGTAAAAATCTCCACCCTTCACCCACCAGGCACTGTCACCGTGATTCGAACCCGGGACCCTCAGATTGACAGTCCAACGCTTTAACCACTTGGCTATTGCGCCCGGCGGCCCAATAGACAAATGAAGAGAGCGTTTCCACCTGTTTGCCAGAAAGTTGGGTTGACCCTGACAGTGGGATGGTGGGGATTTGGAGCCCTGGCTTTTGTCAGTGTCTCTCTGCAGCTGACCAACAGGTGTAGCAAAGTTTGTGAGTCCTTCAGAACCAAACGGCTGTTGCCGGTTCGCCTGTCAGGACATGCTGAACATCCCTGGGTTTTCCACTGGCTCCAAAAATTCTGACATGGGAGAAAATGTTATACATTCTTTTTTTTTTTTTTTTTTTCTTTTTTTTAAAGAAATAATACCCCATTTTCACCCTTTCTTTTTGTTAATCTGCCTACTGGTTTTCTTTGTGAATATGTTTGCAGGTATAGGTGATATTGTGGCTGAGAAAATGTCACATATTCTAAAACCAATCAACCAACCAACCAACCAAAAAAGAACTTTTTTTTTCTTTCTTCTTGTTTACCTGCCATGTGTTTTCCTTTGTGAATGTGTTTGCAGGTGTAGGTGTTATGGGGTGATATATCTTAAGTGGGTGTGTTCATGAGTAGTTTTGTCGTTTACTTCGCATTCAGACCTGAAGGGGCATATGGCTAAGCTGTAAAGAGTAGGGATTGAATTAGCTGTGTATGAGATCTATACTTTTGAGCTGTATTGGGATTGGCAGTGATGTCTGTATGCATTGTTTGGCTGTGCCATTTGATGAATCTTTGTTGGATGGAAGTCAAGTTTGATGATTGGGTTGGCATTTGGTCAACGCCTTGAGCCACAGATCATGCGTTGTGACGATGGTCATATTGGCCCATCCTGATCCTGATGCTGTATACCATATTAGGATGGTGGTCATGTTTATTCATGGGTTTGATAAAAGTTATCATGCTATTTCTATTTCTGGCTGAAGGAAAATTTAGCAAAGTCCAACGATGGGTTGACCCATCATATTGGCAAAACAGCTACAACTACAGCATGACGAGTTAACCTGTCATGTTGGCAGTGAACAGGTTGAAGAGCTTTGCTCTTTTCATGCCTGTGGCAAACCTGTGATACAATGAAGAGATACCTGTCAAAGTGTGTTGGGGTTGGGGGTCTTATGCTGTCTTCCCTCTGTTCTGCTTGCCGTGCCTGTGATGGGGGCGTCGCTGATCGCACGGACGGACAGACCAACAAAGCGGGACAAAGGCCCAGCACTCTGAACCTGTCAGCCACCACTGCCGCACTGCAGGTCAGTTGTCTGCCTTTGTGCCTTCTCTCACTTGCTTGTCATTTTGTGTCTGTGTATGTTTTTGTGTGTGTGCGTACATGTTTTGCAGGTGTGTGTGACAAAGGGAAGAATGTGTGCACTGTAAGAACACCTCTTCTTCTTCTTCTTCTTCTGCGTTCACTCGTATGCACACGAGTGGACTTTTACGTGTATGGCCGTTTTTACCCTGCCATGTAGGCAGCCATACTCTGTTTTCGGGGATGTGCATGCTGGGTATGTTCTTGTTTCCATAACCCACTGAACGCTGACATGGATTATAGGATCTTTAACGTGCGTATTTGATCTTCTGCTTGCATATACACACGAAGGGGGTTCAGGCACTAGCAGGTCTGCACATATATTGACCTGGGAGATCGTAAAAATCTCCACCCTTTACCCACCAGGTGCTGTCACCGTGATTCGAACCCGGGACCCTCAGATTGAAAGTCCAACGCTTTAACCATTCGGCTATTGCGCCGTTCTGTAAGAACACCAAACTGAACATTGATTTAAGGGACAAACAAAATTGAAGATGTTTCACAGAGATTACTCTGGTTTTTTTGACAGGGGTTAATAAAGATAAGGATAGTTGGTGCATGAAAGTGGAATTAAACACTAGAACACTGCAGTCGTATGGAATGTGCAGACAACCTCAATGATAATGATGTCAGGTGTCTATTGTAAAAACCGAGAGACTGCAGATATGAACAGAGAAATGAGATATGAGAGAAACCAGATAAACTTTACTGTGGGCAAGGAAGTTCAAGAAGGAGAAAGACCCCACACTTTTTTGGATGTCAGTTTTGATGGTGTCTGGATGATGGTACTTTGCTATTGTTTTCAAGGTTTGGATCAGCTTTGGTCGTGACCAGCTTAGTAAGATTTGTGAGCCCAAAAGTGGCCTTTGACGTTTTATTCACAGCTTGATTTCTGACTTTTTGTGCATGTGCGTGTGTTTGTGTGTGCGTTTGTGTGTGTGTGTGTGTGTGTGTGTGTGTGTGTGTGTGTGTGAGTGAGTGTTTGTGTGTGTGTGTGTGTGTGTGTGTGTGTGTGTGTGTGTGTGTGTGTGCACAGAAAGCCCTGAAGGAGAAAGAGGAGCACATAGAACAGTTGTTGAGAGAGCGAGACCTGGAGAGGTCAGAGGTCGCCAGGGCCGCTGCCCAAGTCGATGAGGTCAGTGTTTGCTGGCTGATTGTACATGCTTGTAATGTATGGTGTAACATCATCATTTGTGTGTGTGTGTTCGTTTTTTGTGTGTTTTTTTTTAACTCACTCCGGACGAACAGTTTTCTCTCTTGCTTTCCCCAGCAGACGACCCATTTGTTAGGGTTAGGAAAAAAATCACAAAAAATACCAAACATGAAGTAACTGAATGAAACTCCCTGTACTTGACCCACTGACCCCTCTTCTCACATCGTCTGTACGCCTACCCCCCCTCCCTCTCTTCACAGCCCTCAGAAGCTGAGTCACTGTCAGTATCTTCTTGCTGGTAGCTTTCTTCACTGCAGATACTTTATTCAATGTCTTCATCATCCTCGTCAATGTCGAAACCTTAGTTTGAAGCATTTCAATCACTTCAGCAGCAGTAAAAAGCCGCTGTTGTGATCTAGTTTGCTCCAGAATTTTCACTTGTATCGCCTGCAGCACCATTTTCGATACATATGCAGATTAGCTTGTCATGTGGGGTACCAAGGTCAATGGCTGGCCAGCAAGTGTATAGTCACGGAAACCTCACGAAGAAACTTTCCATTTGACCCATGACACGTTCGCAATGCCCGGTGTAGCTGCAATTTTTATGCTACCCCATGAGGTATCACCCAAGTTTGCTTGATGTTCTGAATCATTCTTTTTTTTTTTTTTTTTTGCAGTTGAGAAAATCAACAGTTTGAAGGACATTATTGCAAATGTGTTTGAAGATATCCTTTTGAATTACTGTTGATCTTGCTTTTATTCATTTCCCTTTCTGTCATCATTGTCTCACTCACTAGCTTTACTACAACTCTTGACATTGAAGAGGAAAGAAGGTATAAATGTTAACCCCTTGACTGCTGTACTTGGGTGAAATGTGTTAAAGTGCAGCATGAATTTGACATGCAATTTATGCACTTTGAATGTGTTTAAGTGGTGTTACTGGTTTTGCTGAACAAAAGTAATGCAATCCCAAGATGAAGAAGTCCAAATGAGTGATTACTGACATCCTTGAAATAAATTCTTATCACAGTGAGGTGACAGTCCTTCACTGACAAGCATACTCACCTACAGCAGTCGATGGGTTAAAAGAAAAAAAATCAATGAATGTAAAAATAAAAGACACAAAAACAAACAACATTAAAAAAAATTAAGAACATCAGATTGATGGTGTCCGTGGTGGTGATGATAACACTAATGATGGTAGAGTGTTGTGTCAGGCTGAGGGACAGTTGTCAACCATAAAGTCGGAACAGGAGCGGTTCCGGGGAGACGCCGAGGAGCTGATCGGACGGCTGCGGTCCCAGATCACACAGCTGGAGAAGGACAAGGAAGAACTCACCTCCCGACTGGAGGACGAACAGAGGTGGGTGGGGAACAAGGAGACACAGATTAGGGGACGCTCGCTCAGCCTGGCTCATTGACTTTGTATTTTGTATTTCTTTTTATCACAACAGATTTCTCTGTGTGAAATTCGGGCTGCTCTCCCCAGGGAGAGTGCGTCGCTATACTACGGCGCCACCCATTTTTTTGTATTTTTCCTGCATGCACTTTTATTTGTTTTTCCTATTGACGTAGATTTTTCTACAGAATCTTGCCAGGAACAACCCTTTTGTTGCCGTGGGTTCTTTTACGTGTGCTAAGTGCATGCTGCACACGGGACCTCGGTTTATCGTCTCATCCGAATGACTAGCGTGCAGACCACCACTCAAGGTCTAGTGGAGGGGGAGAAAATATCGGCGGCTGAGCCGTGATTCAAACCAGCGCGCTCAGATTCTCTCGCTTCCTAGGCGGACGCGTTACCTCTAGGCCATCACTCCACATGACTTAGCAATTCTTGTCATCAGTAGTGGCTCAGTAGATGGCTAAGTGTGCTGAATTAGAACAGGCTTCACTCAGTTTGGCTCTGTGACTAAGCGATTATTGTCATCAGTAGGGGCTTAGTAGGTGACGCCTAAGTATGTTAATTTAGAACAGGCTTTACTGAATACCACTGAAGTGATTCAGCAGTAGTGCAGGGTCTCCTTTGGTGTATAGCCTCCTGGCAACCTAACATCAATGGTTGGATGTGGACTGTCATTGCTAGGACTATGACAGACAAACCCAGGTTTGGCTGTGTATGGGGGACTCTGAATGGGCAATGAAGGAGAAATACCATGGATACAATGAAGATCATGAGGCAGCAAAAAGAAAAAAAAAAGAAAAGAAAAAAGAAAGGGCATAATTATGGGAGAGGGGAGAGAAGGGGTAGGCAAGATGAAGGGAAAGATACACATAGAAACACATTTATGATGTTTTTGGTTCAAGAACTGCCATTAAAGAATTAAATCTATCATTAGTGTTCCTTATCAGATATAGTGTTCTCAGAAAATACATGTTATTTTATTTTACTGTGTGATACTTTCATATTTTTATTCAGCTCAGTATGTTATACTTTTTTCACCATTTAAGTTCAACCCCAGTCATGTTCATATGTATGTTGGACTTGACTGAAGGCTGAGAGACTGTGTGGTTTGAGTGATGAACCTTTGGATGTACACATAAACTCCAGTCAGATTAATAAAGACATGTGTTGTATTGTATTGTGTTGTGTTGTATTGTATTGTGTTGCATTGCATTGCATTGTATCAACTGCTGTGTATATTAATGAAAATGTAGCCATACATAATAATCTTGTTAGTTCACAGTCTGTAATAAGTGTGTGTATGATAAAATGACCCCCCCCCCTATCCCACTGTCTGATTGTATGTATACGTTATATGCATCGTGGAATCTGTCGTATGTCTGCATTTATCAATTGCATGAATTTTGTGAAGGCATTTCTCAGAACTCATATATATGTATTCTTTTTTTTAAAGAAATGATAGGAAGAATACCTGTCTCCTGTAGGTATGTGTCATACACATGTATGGAGCATGTGTGCATGTGTTCTTGTTGGAAATGCACCAGCATAATTGTCTTTTTTTTTCTTCTTTTTTTTCTCAGGCGTGTTGAAGATCTGCAGTTCCAGATTGAAGAGGAAGTGATCTGCAAAGATGATCTGGAGGTGAGCAAGGAAATCAGTTTTGATTTAACCCCTCAGCTGCTGCTAACAAGTGTGCTTGTCAATGAAGGCTGTAATCTCATTGTGAAAAAGTCACAGGTCAGGATATCGGACACCAGTTTATGTTTAGACTTCTTTGTTGGATTGCAGTACTTCTTATCAGTTACTTTTTATTCATCAGATTTTTAGCTTGTCAGTTCACAGGCTGTGGTTAACCCTTGGAGCCCTGAGTTCCTGAGCAATTTTAACCCTTCTGCCTGAGCTCCTGAGCCAAAATTTGCAAATAATTGGTATTGAACCCTTTGAGCCCTGACCACCGCTTTACTGGTGGTAGAGAAAAATGACACACAAACACACACACACACACACATGCGCGCACACTCACACACACACACACACACACATGCTCACATGTGTGTTTGTGTGTGTGTGTGTGTGCGCATGTGTTCATGCGAGCGTGTTGCATGTGCGTGTGCAGACGACCAAGGAGCAGGACGAAGTGCGTCTGCGGGAGCTGGAGAGGAGTCACGGCAAGGAGAAGAGGAGGGCCGACACCCTGGAGAAAGAACTGGAGGCTCTGAAGGTCAGCTTCCCTGGGGGGTTGATTGGTCAGT
>NC_134904.1:3108599-3113599 GCF_041734735.1 Babylonia areolata | reverse complement strand
ACAGCATGGAAATGTGGACTGACTTAGCTGTTTTCTGTGTGAATGCGATGGTTTATGAATAGAATTAATCAAGTTTCGTTCCTGTCTGGTTTGAGCCAAGGACAGTAGGCATTTTATGGTCAGTTCCCTGTACAGCGCTTTGGATGCTTCTAGCTTTCCAGCTGCTCCGATTTGTACGCAGCAGCAAGCCAAGGGAGTGAACTGATGTGGAGGTAGAGAACAATCAAGTCAGATACAGTTGTACAAGGGGAATAACAGTTTCAAGTGGATGTTATCCCAAACAGGACAATGTCAAGGCCAGCTCTGTGTGTGTGTGTGTGTGTGTGTGTAAATCATGTGCTTTTCATTTCAACACTGCTACACTTAGAGTGATAGCAGATAGAAAAAAATTGGAAGACTTTGTGTGTATGCGTGTATCTGAGAGAGGGAGAGTGGAGTGGGGAGGGAGAGGGAGGGGGGGGGGGGGGGGTGAAGGAGACAGACAGATAGAGATCAGTTATTAACAAGGAGCAGGAGCCCTTTTTAACCTGTCAAAATCTGACCCCAAAGAGTAATGATGATAATTTGCATTTCTTATGCAAGTCTGATGCAAGCTCAAAGAAAGCGCTCAACAAATATGACATTGCCCAGGCAGTGACATGTAGGCAGGTCCAACCAACCACCTGTTCACCTCCTACCCACCCATCCACACAAAACTGCCTCTCCATTGTCAGATACGACAATACCTAGACGGGAGATGAAAAAAGCACAATGATCTCATGTCTTCCCGTAAGGGGTGGGGGTGGGGAGGGGCGGGGGGGCGGGGAGGGGGGTGTGGGAGGGGGGTTGAAGAATGAATGGGTGAGAAAGAGGAGGGGATTTCCATCTAAAATCACAATTGTTGATAGACACTGAACAAACAAAAAAGAAAGAAAAAAGAAAAAAAAGAGCAAACACACACACACACACACACACACACACACACACACACACACAGAGCCTGATGAGAACAGGAAAGGAATCCAGTAATAATGGAAGAAAACCAAAAGTAGCAGTTGTATAACAGGGCCAGGGAAACTATCTGTCAGGAAAGCAGACACTGAGGCAGAATTTGAAGCTAAATAAAAAAAAAAAAACAAACAAAAAAAAACCCCCAAACAAACAAACAAACAAAAAAAAAACAACCTACACCACAACTGGAAACTTATTGGATCAGTCATTATAGAAAAACAACAAAAAACACACACAAAAATAACCCATCTGCATGCAATGAAAACAGGACACATTCAGACAGAAATGAGCAGCACAGCATGGCAAGGCTGTGATAATGGTCCTCTGTGCTGCCACAGAAGTGCAGTAGTGCAGATTCCCACAGTCTTCCGTTCCATGACCGTGGGAGTTGAACCTGTGATAGGCACCAGAATTTTCTCCCCCTTCTTGAGCAGTAGTGTGGACGTAACAGAACATAAAACAAAATCCGCGGCAACAAGAGAGATGTCCCTTGCAAAATGTAGTGTAAAACCCACTCTGATATAGATTTGTGTGCGTGTGCATTACTGAAGTCTTGACTCAATCACAAAGAAAGAAGTGAACAATGAGTGCTGAAAGGCAGCTGTCAGTCGGTTCTACCCAGGTAGGCAGCCTGTTTTGTGTTTGTAAAGCGCTTAGAACTTGTTCTCCGACGGAAGTCAGGTGATATATAAGCATCAGTAAAATTGATGATAATGATAATGATGATGATAATAATACTACCAGAGAAACCTTTTCTGAAAGCGACTGTCACCACTTCTTGAAGAGGAAAAAGACTGAACCTGGTTGAGAAAATAAGGTTTTTGAAATTGTCACAACATTTAGGGATGCAGACTTTCTTGCAGCAGAGATTGTGGTGATCAAAAGAAAAAGAGACATTATCGGGGGGGGGGGGGGGGGGGGACCAACAGTATCAGGGCCAAGGTGAGTCTGGTGAACAGTTCTGTGCGGTGCCCCTCTGAGTCTTCACAAAGTTAAGGGATGAGAGGAAGAATGTGGAAAAGACTCCATTTCTACGATCCAGCATTGATCATCTTCATAAAATCAGTACCTCATTGTCACTGAGCTAGTCCACGTCCAATCAAACTGGCAAGCAGAAGTGTTCATTAAGTCAGGAAATGAAATTTTAATTACATCCCAGGTGTTTAGTTAGTGATTTCATTGAGCATCATTATCTGATGTTGGCTGAAAAAAAAAAAAAAAAGAGCACAAATGCAGCCCCTCCTGGTTGACAGCATACAAAACAGGCAGATATCAAGAACTGATAACATTAAAAAAAATTTTAAAAAAGAAAGAAAGAAGATTTTTTTAAAAGAAAAAAAAAAAGAAAAGATCTTTTAAGGTGATGCAGCTGAAGGAACAGAAGAAGTGCGAGGAAGTTGATGCTCAACAGACAGCTGTGTGGAGCGTCTGGCCTTGACCTTGACCTTGTTGATGTGTTTGTGGGTCACAACAGCTGTTGGCACTGCATCAACTACAGGAGGTGCTAAGTGAGCCACCACCACCCCCCGCCCCCTAGCCCTAGCTGTGCCACTCTCCCTGTCTGCCGTCCATCCACCCGTCCGTCCATCTGTCCGTCCAGTCCGTCCAGTCAGCCTCCTCCCTCCGTCCCTCCCCTGCGTCTTGTCTGTCCCTCCCTGCTTCCCTCCCTCCCTCCCTGTGGTCCCTGTGCTGCCTTGTGGTAGTGTGACTAACAGGTAGACAAGGCGTGAGGGGCCGGGGAGAGGAGTAGGGGCTGCCTGAATGAGGGGCTGGCTGGCTGGCTGGCCGTCATCCTCTGTCGCAGGGTAAGGGACAGGCCACACACACACATGCAGTCAGTCAAATGTGCACGCACACCCACACACCAACACCTGACCATGCACAGATGTGTAAGCACACACACACACACAGAGATATACACACACATGCACTCATGGCTGGGGTCTGTTGGCTTGCTGTGCTCTGCTTTGGGGGTGTTTGTGTGTGTTTGTGTGGTGTACATACAGTATCTTTGTGTGTGTATGTGTGTGTGTGTGTGTGGTGTGTCTGTGTGTGGTGTATGTGTTTGTGATTGCTTGCATGTGTGTGTGTGTGTGTGTGTGTGTGTGTGCATGGATGTGTTAGCAAGTGTAAAAATATGTATCACAGCTTGTCTAACAGTTGCAGTGTACTGCATGGATTTGTTGCCTGCTCCCCTCTGTATTTTTTTTTAGTTAAAACATTTTGATTTTGTATGTTTGTATGTATGTAAACGAATGCCATTCTTAATGGTCAGCATAGTATGTACTGTTGATTCCTAGTACACATCAGTTATTTATAAGAGTTTGAGGCCCTATTTAGGCATAGCGTTGTGTCCTTGGGAAAAGGTACTTTACTCTGATTTCCCTCTGTCCAGCCAAGTGTAAATGGGTACCTGACTTCTGTCGGGGAAGGTTTGAACAGTATAAGGATAGAATTGGGCCCTGCCTTTTTGTGCTGAGCCCCAGACAGAGTGACTATAAATTCACTGGCTCTACAACCATGAAAGCCTGTGGGACCTTAGACCTCGTCTGTATATGGAAGCGGCTCCTTGCATGTATGTACTGGAGACGACGGGTGCAACAGCCCACTAGTCAAAGCATTGGACAATCAATCGAAGGATTCTGGGTTTTGAATCTCAGCCCAATGTGATAAGGGGTGGAGAATTTTCTGAATCTCCTAGGTCAACAGATGTGCAGCCTGCTAGTGCTTGAACCCCCCATAGTGTGTATATGCATGCAGATCAGATATGCACATTAAAGATCCTGTAATCCACGTTGGCTGTTCAGTGGGTTATGGAAACACAAACATACCCAGCATGCACACCCTGGAAAACGGAGTATGGTTGCTTACAAGGCGGGGTAAACATGGTCATACACATAACTCGCCGTACATATGAGTGAATGTGGGAACTGCAGCCCACGAATGCAGAAGAAGAAAGTGTTGGAGACTTTCTTTCATCTCCTGGGGTGGGTTGCATGAGGTGATCAGTGCAGCGCTAAGTTTGCTTAGAGTTAAGAATGTTCCTAAGCACGTGGAGTTTACCTCAGAGTTAGGAACATTCTTAACCTAAGCAAACTTAGCACTGCTGGATTCGCTCATGCAACCCACCTCCGCAGTTGTGGGCTGCCATTCCCTTGTTCACTGCAATCGGTGAGCAGTCTTTTAGAAGTTTTTCATGACTCTTTCTATCCTGCTGTGTAGGCAGCCACTGGAGTGGTGGCCCAGTGGTGAAGCACCCAGCTAGGAAGTGAGTGTCCAAGTGGTTAAAGCGCTGGACTTTCAATCTGAGGTCCTGGGTTCAAATCTCGGTAACGGCGCCTGGTGGGTAAAGGGTGGAGATTTTTCCGGTCTCCCAGGTCAACATATGTGCAGACCTGCTTGTGCCTGAACCCCCATTGTGTGTATTCGCAAGCAGAAGATCAAATACGCACGTTAAAGATCCTGCAATCCATGTCAGCGTTCGGTGGGTTATGGAAACAAGAACACACCCAGCTTGCACACCCCTGAAAATGGAGTACGGCTGCCTACATGGTGGGGTAAAAATGGTCATACACATAAAAGCTCACTCGTGTACATACGAGTGAACGTGGGAGAAGCAGCCCACGAATGAAGAAGAAGACTCCCCCCTCCAGTTGACCTCAAGTGGTGGTGGTCTGGGTGCTGCCGGTTGTTCGGAAGAGACGATAAACGAGTTGATGTTTTTTTTCTTGTGATAGGCGAAGTGTTTTGAAATGTAATGTTTTTGTTTTTATTTTTGTTGTCTGCCAAGTCCTTGTTTTGTTGCTGTTTTGGATGTTGCTGGGTTGTTTTGGTTTTTTTGTTCATGTTTTTTGTTGTTGTTGTTGTTTTTGTTTTGTTGTTTTTTGGTGATTGTTTTTTTTTTCTTTTTCTGTTGCACTTTGTGGTGTTTGTGTGTGTGTTCATGTGTGTGTATATGTATAAGAGTGTGTATGTGTGAGTGTGTATGTGTGTGTGTTCATGTGTGTGTA
>NC_134904.1:3083599-3106099 GCF_041734735.1 Babylonia areolata | reverse complement strand
AGTTGTCATGTCTATACACTTTATTTCTGAACAAGTAACGTTAAAAAAAGACTTGTTTTGCAAGCAATCAGATGCCAGTCATCTGCTCGGTTTAAGCAGATGTGCATGCAGTTTTGTCACCAATGAAAAGGTTGACTATATCCCCATGAAGAAAGTTTAATATCTGGGGGGGAAATAAAGGAGGAAATAATGATTATCTGCCCTGCACACACTGAATGTGAGCTTTCTGTCCTGATGGCCATACAAGGCTATGAGACCTGTAACCTCTGTTGTTTAATGCTCACTGACGTCCTACAATTCCCTGTCACTTGTTGCAGACAGAGGAGCTGGCTGCCAGCAACAACCGCTGCAAGAAACTACAGGAGTCTGTGGATGGTAAGGAACCCAAGGCACTTGGACCTCGCCCATTCTGTTCAGTTTGCTGTCTCACTGTGTTTGGTTACATGCAACAGTTTTATCTATCATATATATCTATTATTATATATATATATATATATATATATTTTTTTTTTTTTTACCCAAAATAAGATTCCCTCCATTTGGAAAATATCATGTTTGTTCCTGTCCCCATGGAAACAAGGAAAGAAAAAAGAAGAAGAAAAAAAAGAAGAAAAAATTAATGAAACTTTGTTTTGAATACAGCATTGTGACAGACGTGGTACATATATTTGTTTGATGTTTTTTTGTTTTTGTTTTGTTTTTTACTTCTTAATTGGTTTTAATAATATTCAGTCCCACCTTTTAGCTTAGAATCTTTTACATACAAATGAGTGTTGATTTTCTGACTATTTTATGGATATAAGTCTAATTCATCAACAATCCTGAGTTTGTTATTGATAATGAAAGACTCTGTTTCCTGTGGTGTGTGTGTGTGTGTGTGTGTGTGTGTGTGTGTGTGTGTGTGTGTGTGTATGTGTGTGTGTGTGTGTGTGTGTGTAGGTTTGACCAGCAGACTGCAGACATTGGAAAACCAACACTCTATCACCAATGAGGAACTGCGCTCTGCCAAGTCAGAGTCTTCTGGTAGGCATGGAAACTGTACAATATTCCGCAGCATTTCGGAAGATGTTTGTATATACTCTGTATGTGTTTGTGTGTGTGTGTGTGTGTGTGTGTGAAATTATTGTTATGACTTTAAATGCTTTAAACACTTCAATTTGTGTGAAAAGGCATCATCCTTTTAGCACATTCTGAAGGACAGTCACTTTAAAGCTAAAGTGTTTTTGCTGTTTTTTCTTTTTTTTTTTTTGGTTTGTTTTTAGAACTGTGTTCTGAACTGCCTGAATTTATTTTTGGAGTGGTGAAAAGGCGTTGTTTGAACATGATTCAGACTGAAGGGGGCTTCACCATCTTGAGAATGAGATGCCAGCCCTTTTTGTGAGAAAGATATTCCCATTGAATCTGTACAAATCAGCAGGTGGTTAGTGTTCATACTGTTATCAGTTCTTCAGATGGGTATGGAAGTTTGATAAGGGGCAATGTGTGGAAGTTTGGAAAGGGGCTTAGCATGGAAGTTTTATTAAGGGCACCATGGAAGTTTGTGAAAGTTTAATAAAGCGCATAGTGTGGAAGTTTGTGGAAATTAAAAAAAAGGGGGGCATAGTGTGGAAGTGTGTGGAAGTTTAATAAAGGGCATAGTTTGGAAGTGTGTGGAATTTTTTAAAATTTTTTTTTTAAAGGGCATAGTGTGGAAGTCTGTAGTATACTGACTGGTCAGCTTGGCTATAAATAAACACAATGTGATTGGCTGTCACTTGCAGACCTTCAGCGACAACTCACTGCCAGCCAGGAGAAGAATACTGAGCTGGTGGACGATCGCAATAAGCTGGTAAGAGTGTTCTCCCTTCTCTCCGGGCTGTCTCATTCGTTCTTTGTTCAGAATGAAAATAGTTACTTCTGATGCATGTGTTTTGTTCTTTTTTTTTCTTTTTTTTTTTATCTCTGTCCTGTCTGTCTTTTTCACTCTTCTGTGTCTTCTTCTGTTTGTGTTTTTTAAATATGTCAGAATGTTAGGTCAACTGCAGTTACATTTTATGTTTTGGAGCTTTCTCTTGTACTTTTATCTGTTTATTAGTGTGTGCGTCTACATGTATATGCGGGTTTGTATGTGTGAGTGTGTGTGTTTGTCTGAGTGTGTTTGTATGTGTCGGTGTATGTGTGTGTATGTGTTTGTCTCAGTAAGTGTGTGTGTTCATAGTGTGTGTATGTTTTATGCATTTTACACTATTCTGCCTTGTCTGATGAAGTGTAAGTGAGAGAGAGAGAGAGTGTGTGTGCGCATGTTGAGTGCATGCCTGCGTGTATGTGTTTGTGAGTGAGCATGCGTGCGTGTACATATGTTGTGAGCGTATGTATGTGTGTGTGTGGACGTGGCATGAAGCAGCGTGTTTAAAACCCTGTGCAATGAACCATTGTCAGATGTCATCAGTCACTTGTCCACCTTCGCACTGTCACACTGGAGCACATGGCATTGACGGTCTGAGTGTTGTTGTCGTTGTAGAAACTGTCGTTGTATGGATGTGTGTATGTTGGTGTGTATCATGAGCACTTCCCTTGCTAACAACATCCCCCCTGCCCCCTCCCCACACACAAAATAAGTGCAGCAATCCTGAATTGTTCTCTGATGAATGGGTAAAACCAGCAAAGTGATAGAAAGTCATAAAAACAAGGACTCACTGTCTAGAACTGAGGAAAGCATAAAGTTCAGGAAATGTTGTTGATGCAGACTGATGTTAACCCCTTGACTGCTGAACGTTGGTGAAATGAGATCAGTGTGCCTTGAGTTTGAAGCACTGTCATTTCTTTGTGTGTACCATACGGTGGTGTCATTGATTTTGCTGATCGAAAGTTGCTCGACGGGCGCAGTAGCAGAGTGGTTAAAGCCTTGGACTTTCAATCTGAGGGTGCTGGTTTCAAATCTCGGTAAAGGCGCCTGGTGGGTGAAGGGTGGAGATTTTTCTGATCTCTCGGGTCAACATTTGTGCAGACCTGCTTGTGCCTAAACCCCCTTTGTGTGTATGCGCAAGCAGAATATCAAATACGCACATTAAAGATCCGGTAATCCATGTCAGCGTTTGGTGGGTTATGGAAACAAGAACATACTCAGCATGCACATGGTCATGTACGTAAAATCCTGCTCGTGTACATGTATACGGATGAAGTGGGAGTTGCAGCCCACGAACAACGAAGAAGAAGAAGAACTTGAAGAAGAAGAAGCTGACTGAAAGTGATACGGTCCCTGGAGGAAGAAGAAAGCCAATTGAAGAATGGTGACTGACATCCCGGGCCGGGTTACATGAGGCGATCTTTGCAGCGCTAAGTCTGCTCAGAGTTAAGACTGTTCTCAAGTATATGGAATTTACGTTGGAGTTAGGAACGTTCTTAACAATAAGCAAACAGCGCTGCTAAGTTTGCTTATGCAGCCCACCCCTGATCTGTGTTTATGTTAGTGAGGGGAGGACAACCGTTCACTGACAAGCTCAATCATCACCAGCAGTCAAGGGGTTAAACAGCTCTAAGTTTTTTTAAAAAGAATTTTATTGAACATATCTTTGCTCTATTGAACATGGGGCATAAAATAAAACGACAGGGAGATCGAAGGCTGCTGCATTTTGTTGTCGGAGAACAAATAAAAAGACGTACACAGGTGATGTGACTTGTAGTGTTAGTAAGTGGAAGAAATGTTCGTCTGAATCCAAGGCTTCCTGACCGCCATCTCTTGGGCATTGTGTTCTACACTGTTGTGTGTTCTGCTGTTGGATGTTGTCAGAGGCCTCGTGTGACCCCCCACTCTCTTAGCCAGCTGTCCAGTTCTTTCAGAACCTTGTGAACGTTTTGCTGAGGATGAAAGTGAGCCTTTGTGGAAGTCGTCTTGTTCATGTGATGAGTGCTGTTTGCCGTTTCCAGGGTAATGAATGAAGCATCTTCCAAGTTAGAATCAAATTTTTTGGGTCCGTGTTTTCATATATCTGTGCACGAGGCTGCAGTTGTTTTGTCAGCTTGTTCGTTCATCAGTTTCTGTGTTTCTCTAGAGCAACATGATGTGTGTGTTTTGCTTGTGTTCCGCTGTGTTTTGGCTAGTATTGATTTAAGATTGTTGACAGCACACTCACTTGTGTGTTTACGATTGCTCTGATTATGGGAGTTTAGAAACTGCTCTCATTTTATGAATCTGTTCATATGTTTGTGTCATAAATTTGGTATCACTTTGTTCATGTGTTCATGTTCATTTGTCTAAAATCACTGTCACTTTGTTTTTGAGTGCAAAAATGACACTTTGGTCATGTTCATGAGTGTAAAGTACCTGTCTGTTCATGTTGTTGAGAGTAAAACCACTGTCACTTTGCTCATGTATCTGTTTAAGTGAGAGTAAAATCGCTGTCACTCTGTTCATGTATCCATGTATGTGAGAGTAAAATCGCTGTCACCGTGCTCATCTATTCATGTAGGCAAGTGTAACATGGCTGTCATTGTGCCCACCTTCATGTAGGCGTGAGTGTGGCTAACCTGTAGTCTGCTGATACACATCACCACCAGGGGGCCCTGGAGACCGACCCAAACTGACCGCCCACTGTGTGTGTGTGTGTGTGGCTGCCATCACTGCCATCTGTCATTATCCCTTTATCCCTCCTGTCTGACTGGTGGAGGCAGCCAGGTCCCACTGCTGCAGGGCTAACCCCTACGTTGCTACATTGTCATTT
This sequence comes from Babylonia areolata, assembly GCF_041734735.1. Taxonomy (NCBI): domain Eukaryota; kingdom Metazoa; phylum Mollusca; class Gastropoda; order Neogastropoda; family Buccinidae; genus Babylonia; species Babylonia areolata. Next base: position 3,101,399 of record NC_134904.1, on the reverse strand, counting down.
TATCGAGCATGGAGATTTCAAGAAACACAAAAGGGACGGGTATCTTCGCTGTCTTGCCGTGCATTCAAACTTTGTGTTTCACTAGCAGTGAGGGATGAGAACTTTGTGTTTCACTAGCTGTGAAGGATGAGAACTTTGTGTTTCACTAGCAGTGAGGGATGAGAACTTTGTGTTTCACTAGCTGTGAAGGAGGAGAACTTTGTGTTTCACTAGCAGTGAAGGAGGAGAACTTTGTGTTTCACTAGCTGTGAAGGATGAGAACTTTTGTGTTTCACTAGCTGTGAAGGATGAGAACTTTGTGTTTCACTAGCAGTGAGGGATGAGAACTTTGTGTTTCACTAGCAGTGAGGGATGAGAACTTTGTGTTTCACTAGCAGTGAAGGAGGAGAACTTTGTGTTTCACTAGCTGTGAAGGAGGAGAACTTTGTGTTTCACTAGCTGTGAAGGAGGAGAACTTTGTGTTTCACTAGCTGTGAAGGAGGAGAACTTTGTGTTTCACTAGCTGTGAAGGAGGAGAACTTTGTGTTTCACTAGCACAAGGAGGAGAACAGGAACACTGAGTGCAAAACATAAAAAAAAAGTTTAAAACAGTAATAGACCATGTAAAACACGGAAAGAATTTTTTGAAGTTTCTGTAATTTCTTTCACTTCTCACCAGTAGCTGTTAGTTTCCATTGCACATGCCTTGAGACTGGCAGGAAGAAGAAAACAAAGACGATAGAAACTTTGAACATGATGAGCAGTCCAGACACCCAACAGTCACCATTCAGTGAGGAAGTGGACGAAGGGGATGAGTGGAAATGATTGTATAACAACAGTCACCATTCAGTGAGGAAGTGGACGAAGGGGATGAGTGGAAATGATTGTATAAGAACAGTCACCATTCAGTGAGGAAGTGGACGAAGGGGATGAGTGGAAATGATTGTATAACAACAGTCACCATTCAGTGAGGAAGTGGACGAAGGGGATGAGTGGAAATGATTGTATAACAACAGTCACCATTCAGTGAGGAAGTGGACGAAGGGGATGAGTGGAAATGATTGTATAACAACAGTCACCATTCAGTGAGGAAGTGGACGAAGGGGATGAGTGGAAATGATTGTATAACAACAGTCACCATTCAGTGAGGAAGTGGACGAAGGGGATGAGTGGAAATGATTGTATAACAACAGTCACCATTCAGTGAGGAAGTGGACGAAGGGGATGAGTGGAAATGATTGTATAACAACAGTCACCATTCAGTGAGGAAGTGGACGAAGGGGACGGGTGGAAATGATTGTATAACAACAGTCACCATTCAGTGAGGAAGTGGACGAAGGGGATGAGTGGAAATGATTGTATAACAACAGTCACCATTCAGTGAGGAAGTGGACGAAGGGGATGAGTGGAAATGATTGCATAACAACAGTCACCATTCAGTGAGGAAGTGGACGAAGGGGATGAGTGGAAATGATTGCATAACAACAGTCACCATTCAGTGAGGAAGTGGACGAAGGGGATGAGTGGAAATGATTGTATAACAACAGTCACCATTCAGTGAAGAAGTGGACGAAGGGGATGAGTGGAAATGATTGTATAACAACAGTCACCATTCAGTGAGGAAGTGGACGAAGGGGATGAGTGGAAATGATTGTATAACAACAGTCACCATTCAGTGAGGAAGTGGACGAAGGGGATGAGTGGAAATGATTGTATAACAACAGTCACCATTCAGTGAGGAAGTGGACGAAGGGGATGAGTGGAAATGATTGTATAACAACAGTCACCATTCAGTGAGGAAGTGGACGAAGGGGATGAGTGGAAATGATTGTATAACAACAGTCACCATTCAGTGAGGAAGTGGACGAAGGGGACGAGTGGAAATGATTGTATAACAACAGTCACCATTCAGTGAAGAAGTGGACGAAGGGGATGAGTGGAAATGATTGTATAACAACAGTCACCATTCAGTGAGGAAGTGGACGAAGGGGATGAGTGGAAATGATTGTATAACAACAGTCACCATTCAGTGAGGAAGTGGACGAAGGGGATGAGTGGAAATGATTGTATAACACAGAGTGTGGTGGGTGCAACAGCTGAGGGGTTAAAGCAATGCACTTTCAGCCTGACGGTCCTGGGTTTGGTCTTGACATCGGTGCCTGGTGGGTTAATAAAGGGTGGGGATTGTTCTCATCTCCCAGCTCAGCATATCGGCAGATCTGCTGGTGCTTTAATCCTCTTCATGCACAGCCACGAAAACGGTGTATGGCTGCTTACATGGCTTGTTAAAAAAAGTTCACTTTCAGGTAAAGGTAAACATGGAAGTTAAATAAAGCTTAAGGCAGCAGATGGAAAGAAGAACGGACATAGTGAGACAGTAAAAGTAAAGCTGCTGGTCAGGACATTGCCTGTCACCACCAGTCAGATGTGTGACCCTGTGTTGTGCATTGGCAGAGAGTGAGCGGCATACGGCTGTCTTCATGGGGGCTGATTGGTTGAATGGCTCATGTTTTATGTGACTGATTGATCAACTCATTGTGTGGCTTGTGTGGTCTTGGTCTCTCATCCCCCCATCGTTGATCATCCATGGTTGCTGTGTGTGTTTTGCTAGCCTTGCAGTAGATGCTTTGTTTTGTTTTCGTTTTTGATCGTAATCATCTAATTTAGTCCTGGTTGAAAGTGGAGGCTTGTGCGGTATGTTTATCAGGCAATGCCAGGGTGTATTTGCTTTTTACAGATTTTCATCAAAAATTTATTTCTTCATTGACAGATACAAACGTGGATGTGGACTCTAAATGTGCACACACTCACATGCACGCACATGCATGATCCCGTGTGGAAAAACGTTAAACTAAAGAAAAAGAAGACACATGATTACATGCACACACACACAGAAAACATGTGTCTGCTATCACTCAAAGTCATTGAATCAAAGAATCAACACACAAAGAATTGGCACACTTTTCCCTTTCTGATTGCTTGTATTGATCCACATACCCACACACTCAAGAAAAATCTGTTGTCACAGAGAACAACAATCTACCTTTTTAAAAAAAAATTGAAATATCTACCTTTGAAGAAAACTATATAAAAATAAATCAAATAATATATATATATATATATATATATATATATATATATATAACGCACTCAAAAACCACCCACCAACTTCATCATGTGAGTGAAGTGATAAACGGTACCCTACAAGCCTCCCGTTTCAGTGCATATCCTCATTCTCACATTAGAGGCTCATCTGACGGCACAGCGCATTGCCCCCATTCATTAGCTGTTTCCTGCAGTGGTCATTGTGTGTGTCTGTGGAGTGTGCGTGTGTGTGTGTGTGAATGTGGGCAGCTTGTGTGTGTGGAGTGTGGCGTGTGTGTGTGTGTGTGGAGTGTGGTGTGTGTGTGTGTGACTGTGGAGTGTGAGAGAGTGTGTGCGTGTGTCTGTGTGAGTGTGTGGGCCACTCCTGTGCAAGCCTGACTGAACGCCACCTTGACGCTCTGCAGGAGCAACAAGTAGCGGAACTGATGAAAAACTCAGGCGATAGTTCTAACCAGCTCTCTGCCTTGAACCTCCAACTGGCTGACAAGACTAGGTTAGTTGTGGGGAACTGCCTGGACTGTATATGCCTGCCTGCCTGCGTGTGTGTGTGTGTGTGCTTCAATGCCTGTCTAACTTGCATTACCTTTTGTTGTTGTTTTTTTCAACTTACACACCTGGTTTTGTTGTTGTTGTTGTGGTGGTGGTGGTGGTGGTGGTTTTTGTTGCTGCCTTGGTGTATCTGCACTTTTAATCTGTTTGTTTACTTTTACACGGTCTCACACTTTGTTTAATCTGGTATGGAAGCATGTTTTGTCAAGTGGCTTTGGTTATTGTTTTTTTTTTTCATTTATCTGTCTTTTAATTTCTAATAATTGTTTTTGAATAATATGCATGTGTGTGTATTCCTCCCAGAACTACTGAGCCGAATGCTGTATTCACTTGCATGGTGTTTGTGTTATGTTTTTGTGTAGTGAAAAATGTAGGTTGTTTTTCTTTCCAACATGGGTGTTTTGTTGGGTTTTTTTGTTGTGGTGGTTACTGGTTTTGTTTAGCTTTGGATAGCTTTTGTTTTTAAGTTTGGGTGTGGTTTGTTTGCTTGGAACTAATTAACTTTTTATTTCTTTTTTTAGTTGCAATCAGGGTTAATATTGACACACACTCTGGTTGATATGGCCAAGGGGGATAACCAGGACAGGACACTGGGAGACGAATGCTCATCTTACTTTCCATACCCTCCTCCACACACCACACACACACACACTCTCTCTCTCATGCACCCTGTCCCCATTCCCTACACATAAACACTCCCTTCACACACACACACATCATGCACCCTGCCCCCCTTCCTTACACATAAACTCTCCCTTCACACACACACACATCATGCACCCTGCACCCCTTCCTTACACATAAACTCTCCCTTCACACACACACACACATCATGCACCCTGCCCCCCTTCCTTACACATAAACTCTCCCTTCACACACACATCATGCACCCTGCACCCCTTCCTTACACATAAACTCTCCCTTCACACATACACACACATCATGCACCCTGCCCCCTTCCTTACACATAAACTCTCCCTTCACACATACACACACATCATGCACCCTGCCCCCCTTCCTTACACATAAACTCTCCCTTCACACACACACACACACATCATGCACCCTGCCCCCCTTCCTTACACATAAACTCTCCCTTCACACACACACACACATCATGCACCCTGCACCCCTTCCTTACACATAAACTCTCCCTTCACACACACACACACATCATGCACCCTGCCCCCCTTCCTTACACATAAACTCTCCCTTCACACACACACACATCATGCACCCTGCCCCCCTTCCTTACACATAAACTCTCCCTTCACACACACACACACACACACACACACACACTCTCTCTCTCTCTCCCTCTCTCTCTCATGCAACCTGCCCCCCTCCCCTACACTTAAACACTCCCTTCACACACACACACACACACACACTCTCTCTCTCTCTCTCTCTCTCTCTCCCCCATGCACCCTGCCCCCCTCCCCTACACATAAACACTCCCTTCACACACACACACACACACACACACACACTCACTCTTTCTCTCCCCCATGCACCCTGCCCCCCTCCCCTACACATAAACACTCCCTTCACACAAACACACACACACACACACACACACACACACACTCTCACTCTTTCTCTCTCTCATGCACCCTGCCCCCCTCCCCTACACATAAACACTCCCTTCACACACACACACACACACACACACACTCTCTCTCTCTCTCTCTCTCTCTCTCTCTCTCTTGCCCATGCAACCTGCCCCCCTCCCCTACACATAAACACTCCCTTCACACACACACACACACACACTCTCTCTCTCTCTCTCTCTCTCTCTCTCTCTCTTGCCCATGCAACCTGCCCCCCTCCCCTACACATAAACACTCCCTTCACACACACACACACACACACACTCTCTCTCTCTCTCTCTCTCTCTCTCTCCCATGCACCCTGCCCCCCTCCCCTACACATAAACACTCCCTTCACACACACACACACACACACACACACACACACACACTCTCTCTCTCTCTCTCTCTCTCTCTCTCCCATGCACCCTGCCCCCCTCCCCTACACATAAACACTCCCTTCACACACACACACACACTCTCTCTCTCTCTCTCTCTCTCTCTCTCTCCCATGCACCCTGCCCCCCTCCCCTACACATAAACACTCCCTTCACACACACACACACATACTCTCTCTCTCTCTCTCTCTCTCTCTCTTGACAGATACAGGTACAGTCACACATCAACTGGAAAGTTTTCGGCAGTGTATTGTGTCCTTGGGGGAAAGGCACTTTGCTCTGATTCTCCTCGCTCCATCCAGGAGGAAATGGGAGCCTGACTTTGGCTGGAGAGGGTCAGAGTGCCAGAAGGAGAGGATTGGGCCCCGCCTTCCTGTGCCAAGCCCTAGACACAGTGGATATGAATTCACTGCCGTCATGGCCATAAAAGGCAGTGGGAACTTTAACCCCCTTTTTTCCCCATCCATACAGAGATACAAGTTTCCAAATGATGGCTATACAGTTTGGACTGTAAGACATAGAATTTAAAAATACGTTGGCTGGAAGGCCATTTCGGTCACCAGGTCATTTCCTTATAAAGCTTGAGATTGTTCTTTGAAGCAGCATTATTGTCTCTGATGAAATGGAGACAGTCTCAGAAATCCTAGCCTTTGAAGTGAGCTTGACGAAGGAGAATGATTAAGATGATTTAGTTCAGAGGTTTACTCGTTTCTGGGGCTTCTGTGACTTGGATCTTTGTGGTGGGATCTCTGCCCCTGCTCATTTCTGTAAACCTGTGCATGGTAAAGAGACTGCTGCCTTTCTCACCTGTTTTGCCGTCGCATGAAGGTTGAATGCGGTTAAGCTTTTCTCTTTGCTTGTAAACGCTGTGTTACTGATATATTTGTTTTAAATTACCCTGTTTATATTGGTCCACTTGCTGTTTCTTTATTCTTTCTTTCTTTCTCCTGGTTTTGTGTTTGTATGATCTGTTTCAAAATTCAGTTTTAATGTCAAATGGTTTGCTTTGGCTTCTGTTGAACTTGACAGTGTTTTGTACACATTTACTGTTTGTTGTGTAAATGGAATTGGTGAGTAAGCTGTAGATTCTGATTGGATTGTTTCTTTGTGGTTTATCTCATTGTGCTGGTTTACTTTTTTATGTCTCTGTGTGTGTGTGGTATGGTGTGGCTTTCATCAGCATTCTTGTCTTGAAAATGAAGTGAGACACACATTGATTGGAGACTATGTTGATGAAAGTGAGAATATGATGTTGGTGGTGGTCGTCAAAAAAATGATGATGATGATCTAAAGATACAGAAGGATGATAGTCAATGAAAGAGGATGATAGTCAAAAGAAAGAGGAGGAAACTGATGATGATGATGATGATAATCAAAATATAGAGTGTGTAAGGAGAAAGATGATCAACAGAAAGAATAAGATGATCAACAGGGAGAGGAGAAAGATGCTATCAATAGAAAGAGAAGGAGAAAGATGATGTCAACAGAAAGAGGAGAAAGATGCTATCAATAGAAAGAATCAGATGATCAACAGGAAGAGAAGGAAGAAGATGATCAACAGAAAGAGGAGAAAGATGGTGATCAACAGAAAGAGGATGATGGCGATGATGGTCAGCAGAAATAATAGAAAGATGATCAACAGAAAGAGGAGGAGGAGGATCAAAAGAAAGAGGATGTTGAAGAAGGAAGCCAGGTGGTGGAGTTACATTGGCTTGTAAACACTGAGGTGACTGCGCTTCACACTCTGGAACTAACAAGACAAGGGGGTCAGCAGCAGAGTTACCAAAGGACAGTTGTTCAGTACTGTTCATGTATTTTTGTTGTTTTTTGATGGACGCTTAAGAGTTTGCGGTTAAGTTACGATGTTGCTTGCCACCACGGTAAAGCTGGCCAACCTTCTACAATAGATACTGTAGACATGCATAGCTTTGAATTCTTGTCCTGTCTAGATACAGAATGTAGCTGCATGAATAGCAGGGGGGAAGGTTGTAGATGTGACAGCCTGCTCCTAGAAATGAGTGGGTGAAGAAAAGGAAGGACTATTTTCTTTCTGCTTTAGAGAATGAAAATATGAGGATTTAATTATCATAAAAAAAGTATCCACACAAAGTATGTATGTCTATTTTTCTTTCTTGTAAGAAATAAAGATTTCAGAGTTAGGTAAAGGATATGTCCTTGTGATGTGTGTTTTTCAATATTTTGTTTACTTTCTCAGCTGTTTGTGTGTGCAGTTTATATGTTTGGTGATTTCCTAAGAGCCACACTTTATGGTTCTTTTTTTTTTTTTTTTTTTTTAATTGTTTCAGTGAAGAAATTTTCCTACTGTAAGGATGTTTTGTGTTTGTGCACATTAGTGCTAGTGACTTCCAGTGTTGTGGGTGGTTTCTGTGAAAATAGATTAGTGCCAGAAATTATGTTCAGTTGAGATGATTTCAGTTAGTGCAGACACTGCCTTAAAACATTGAGGATTCCTCTTCAAGGTAAATCTTGGTGATAATTTGTTTGCATTAGAGCAGACATTTTCCCATAAAAAGTGTGAATGGTTTATTTTAGAGCAGATTGGTGCATATGACTGGTTTGTTCATAGATACTTGATACCAAGTGAACAGTTCAAATGGGTACGTTATTCAGTAATTCAAAATTTAACGGTGGAATAGGAGTGACAGGACAGATGTATGTGTGAACATGTCAAACTATCATGGGTTAAAGAGTTAAATGATTTGAAATGAACCAGTGTGAAAGAAACCGGTTACCTGCAGATTTGAGGTTCTGTTGTTTTGTTTAAAAAAAAAAGAATTCTTCTTTACATTATTTTCTTTTTTAATTTAATTATACCTTTTTATGATTATAGTTAAATGAGTGCTGTTTATTTTTTAATTTCTTTAAGTGGAATCAGTTTGGTGATATGTATATGTAGTTGTTGATTTTTTGTGATAGACAATTTTGTGATGTTCTGTTGTTGTCTTTTCTGTCCTTGTCAACACACATTGACCAAGGACTCCAGTTTGCCCGGCGTTCTGCAAAGATCTTTCTTCTGTCTGTCCCTTTCCACTGTCCAACTTGGTCGTATTTAACCCTTTGACTGCTGAAACTTGGTGACCTGAGATCAGTGTATTGGAGCCTGAAGTGCAGTTATTACTTTTTGTGTACCTTTCAATGGTGTAACTGATTTTACTTCAACATAAACATTGCAATCCCAAGAGGATGAAATCCAGATGGAGGAAGGCGACTGAAAATCTGACCTGTAATCTCTGTCATGTCTCCGTGAGGTGACAGCACTTTCGCTGACAAGCATGCTCAACAGCAGCAGTTAAGGAGTTAATGTGTCTGGTTGTTGTTGTTGTTGTTTTTTTGGGGGGGGGGGGGGGGTTGTGGAGTGGGGGGTTGGGGGGGGGGTATCTGTACCAGTCTGGTCTTTCTTTTCTTCTCTTGATTTCTTCTCCTCTCTTCTTCTTCTTCTCTTCTGTTCTCTTCTTCTCCTCTTCTTCTTCTTTTCTTCTCTTCTGTTCTCCTCTTCTTCTTCTTCTCTTCTCTTCTCTTCTTCTTCTCTTCTCTTCTTCTCTTCTCTTCTCTTCTTCTTCTTCTTCTCTTTTCTTCTCTTCTTTTTCCTGTTCTCTTCTTCTTCTTCTTCTCTTCTCTTCTCTTCTTCTTCTCTTCTCTTCTTCTTCTCTTCTTCTCTTCTTCTTCTTCTTCTCTTCACCCCCTTCCCGACCACTTTGTCTTCCTCGTCTTTTGAGATGTTTGTGTTTGCCTGTCGACAGTTTCTGTCATGTACCCTCAATGTATGATAACAACAACAATGATAACAATATTGATAATAGTAATAATAACAATAACAACAACAATGGTAATGATAACAATAATTGTATATTTAGCGCTGAATCTTGTGCAGAGACAAATCAAAGCACTTACACACCTGTCTTTTCATGTGCATGTGTAACTCTTGAATTCAGAAAGATGAAAGACAAACTGTGTAAATACATGTGAAATGGAATTTATAGAAAATGTAGACTGGGAAGAGGTAGGGGAGTGTGTGGATCTTGGAGTGCTGTCATGATCTCTTCAATTAAAAAAAAAAAAAAAAAAAAAAAAAAATCCTTCCCCTATGTCTATGTCATGTTTCTGTTGGTCACAGTGTGTGTGTGTGTGAGAGAGAGAGAGAGAGGGAGTGTGTGTGTGAGTGAGTGCGTGAGTGTGTGTGTGTGTGTGTGTGTGTGCGCGCGCATTACTGCTTTTCCGCCTCTCTCTCATTTTTCCTCTGTACACTTCAGAAGGTTGTGTTCTGTGTGGATTCACAGAATTAAGGGAGAAGAAGATGACGATTAAAAGGGTTGTTAACATAAAGCTTCTGACTGTACGTTCAGTGTGTTTGTTAGGTGGTGTTTGTTAATGCGAAAAGCTGGGGCAGCTTGGGAAAAGAAGAAGACGAAGAAGAATAGGGCTGTGTAGATTAAAAGTTCAGACTTTCTTTACAGTCAGTGTTTTACCTTGGTGTTGGTCTTGCAGAAAGCTCGAGGAGCTACAAAGCGACTTGTTGAGCTCTTCTCAGCAAACAGCAAGGCTTAGGGAGTCGCTGGAGGAGCAGCTGCGTGTACAGACGAGAGAGAAGGAGGAGCTTGTACATACATGGGAGGATCAACTGAACGCCGCCCACAGCCAACTGGAGGACATGGTCAGTGGAGGGACGCGGTCAGGGACACGGTTAGGTGTGGGGGTCAGATCAAACCAGATTAAAAAAATTTTTTTTTTTTTAAATGCTTTTTATTCTTGATTCTTATACAGCGCCCATCCTGCATATATGGGAGGGTCGACTGAATTCCACACACATTTGGAGGATATGGTCAGTTGGGGGGAGAGGGAGGGGGGGTGCAATGTCAATGATTCTGTTATATCAGAACAGGGTACTGTATTCTATTGTATGACTTTTTTGTCTAAACAAGTTTTTCTGCATAAAATTCAGGTTTCTCTCCCCAGGGAGAGTGTGTCGCTATAGTGAGAGCACCAACTTTTTTGTTCCTGCACTGCATGTATATTTGTATCCCTATCAAAGTGGATTTTTCTGCGTAATTTTGCCAGCGACAGCCCTTTTGTTGGATGTGGGTTCTTTTACTTGCAGTAAGTGTATGCTACACACAGGACATTGCTGTGCAGTCTCTCCAAAATGACTACCGAATGACTAGTGGGATTTGATCCTGTGTGCTCACATGTATTTGTGTGATCATGTGCATGTACTTGAACTTACTTATATATGCGTGTATAAAAGATTTTTTTTTTTTAATCCCGCTCTATTTTTGTTTTCCTATGATGATTCCTGATTCATGTTTGTACCCTTGATGTACTCTACCCCCAACACCACATCCCTATATTCCTTGTGACCCTCATGCGCCTGGTAATAAAGACATTCTGTTCCATTGTATTCTATTTTCCTCTTTTCCATTCCGTTCTGTTCTATCCTATTCTACTCCATTCTATTCTTCTTCTTCTTCATCTTCGGCGTTTGTGGGCTTCAACTCCCACGTTCACTCGTATATACGCGAGTGGGCTTTTTACGTGTATGACCGTTTTTACCCCGCCATGTAGGCAGCCATGCTCCACTTTCGGGGGTGTGCATGCTGGGTATGTTCTTGTTTCCATAACCCACTGAACGCTGACATGGATTACAGGATCTTTAACGTGCGTATTATGCTTGCGTATACACACGAAGGGGGTTCAGGCACTGGCAGGTCTGCACATATGTTGACCTGGGAGATTGTAAAAATCTCCACCCTTTACCCACCAGGCGCCGCCACCGTGATTCGAACCCGGGACCCTCAGATCGAAAGTCCAACGCTTTAACCATTCGGCTATGGCGCCCGTCTCCATTCTATTCTATTCTGTTCTGTTCTATTCTTTGCAGCAAGTAGAGTTAGAGAAGGCGCGCAGCAGGCTGGCCAAGGCGACAGAGGACGCGGAGAGGGAGGTGAGGGAGGAGAGGGGGCGGAGGGAGGTGGAGGTGGAGCAGCTGAGGGAGAGGGCGGCCGCCCAACAGCAGGAGGCAGACAGGCAGCAGGCACAGGCACAGGAGCACAGGGACCGGCTGGACAGGGTGTCACTGGAGCTGGAGACCCTGAAGGTGGGTGGGTGGGTGTCGGGGGGAGGCCAGGTGTTGAAAGAGTGGGTGTGTGAGATGGGTGGGTGTGTGGGGAGAGGGGTGGTTGGGGGGGTGGGGGTGTTGAAAGAGTGGGTGTGTGAGGTGTGTGTGTGGTGGGGGAGGTGTTGAAAGAGTGGATGTGTGAGGTGAGTGTGTGTGTGGGGGGAGGAGGGTGTTGAAAGAGTGAGTGTGTGAGATGGGTGGATGTGTGGGGAGAGGGGTGGTTTGGGGGGGGGGGTGTTGAAAGAGTGGGTGTGTGAGGTGTGTGTGTGGGGGGGAGGGTGTTGAAAGAGTGGATGTGTGAGGTGGGTTGGTCAGTGGGTGGGTGGGTAGGATGGCGGGGTGTTAAACATTTTTGTGTTCAGTGTTCTCTCTCTCTCTCTCTCTCTCTCTCTCTCTCTCTCTCTCTCACACACACACACACACACACACACAGAGGTGAACTGAAAAAAAACACAGTTGTTTTGAAAGCAGTATATATGCATGCACACACATACACACTCGCGCTCTTTCTTACCACCCTCCTCTATCTCTCACAACACATAAAGGGTTGAATTGAAAACTCTCTCTCTCTCTTTGTCTCTCTCTCTCTCTCTCACACACACACATACACACACACACACACACACACACACACACACACACACACACACACACATATGATACTGATAAAGGCAGCATCATACAGATTAACAGTTTTATACTGTCCAAGCAGGGTTAGGTGACTGTAAATTATGTACATACGAAAATGAGTGATCCTTTCCATACATACACGTACACATGAGGAAGATGCGTTGAAAACATGCAAGGAGATACAAGAATTTGCCTAAAAAAAAGTATTGAAATAAAGGAAGAAAAAAAGATTCTTCCTGGACTTATCAATATTCGGCTTGTCATTATATCATCATCCTTATCACCATCATTATCCCAGGCTGTATACAGTCCTGTGTTTCCCATCACAGTTTGAGGAGAAGGCAGAGAAGGATGAAGAATGCTAAAAATTATTATCGTCATTTATCACTGATACCATTATCACTATCAACATCATTATCCAAGACTGTACATGCCTGTGTTTCCCATCACAGTTTGAGGAGGATGAAAAATGCTTAGCATTATTATCATTACAATCTGTCTTTCTAAAAGGTGCAATAACCGAGTGGTTGAAGCACTGGACTTTCAATCTGAGGGTCCCAGGTTCGAATTTCAGTTATGGCGCCAGCAGGATAATGGGTGTAGATTTTTTCAGTCTCCCAGGTGCAAACCTGCTAGTGCCTGAACCCCCTTCGTGTATTTTCACACACAGAAGATCAAATACGCATGTTAAAAATCCTGTAATCCATGCCAGCGTTTGGTGGGTTATGGAAACAAGAACATACCCAGCATGCACACCCCCTAAAATGGAGTATGGCTGCCCACACGGTGGGGTAAATAAACAAAATGGTCATACATGTAAAATGTTACGCGTCAGCATGTGTTATATTTGTGTGTGATTGAAACCTGATTGAATGTCCCAGGAAACGAATGATGAGCACCAAATGGAAGCTGTCAGTCGGCTCTACCCAGGCAGGCAGCCTGCTGTGCAAATGTCTCCCTGTTTGTGATACGCTCAGAGCTTGGTGTTTTACCGAGAACAAGCGCTATTTAAGTGTCCGTATCATCATCATCATTAACCCAGGCTGTGCGTACCCGTGTTTCCCTGTCAACAGTTTGAGAAGGAGAAGGCGGAGAAGGTGGCCCGGCGGGTGGAGGAGGAGCACCAGGTGACGAGGACGGAGCTGGCCCGGGTGGAGGGGGAGGTGGGGCGGCTGACGGAGGGGAGGCAGCAGTTGGACCAGCGGTGCTCACACCTCCAGGAACAGCTGGAGGACCTGCAGGCAGAGAAGGAGCAACTCGTCCTTGCCAAGCAGGAGGTGAGCTGCTGTTGTTGGTTTTGTATTGGGGTGGGGGGTGGGGTGGGGGGAGGGGGTTGTGGGTTGTGTGTGTGTGTATGTGTGCATGCTGAAGATTTACATTGATTCTGGTGTATGGACTATCCTGTGACTTATCTGTTGTCTGTGTATATGTAGTTGTTTTTTCCTTGCGTGTGCTTTAAAAAAAAAGAAATAAGGAAGAGGGTAGACGCAGGTCGCATGTGCAGCATTCACATGGCACACTGTAAAAGAACCCACGGCAACAAAAGGCATTTTCCTCTGGTGGCGAAATTCTGTAGAAGAAATCCACTGTGATAGGTACACAAAAATGTTGGGATGGACTCAAAGCCTGACTGGGTTGCTGAGTTATGCTGCTGGTCAGGCAGATGTGGTGTTTTGCACATGGATTTACAGCTTCGTCTTTTGTGAAGGACGGTGACTCTCAAACGAGGAGGCAAGATTGCACTGGCTCTTAGTGCTGCAGCCTTGGGGACTGTCCTAAGAACCTCTCGGCCGAGAGAGTGGGGATATAACTTGGGCAAGACACTCTCCACTATAATCAAATTCTAGCCCAGATAGTCAGGACTGCAGTTGAGTTACCTCCTCCGCTGTTCTGATGGTCACAGTCGGACATGAGTGACTGTCATACACACATCATTACGTGGATTTGTCTTAACGCATTGACACCACGACTGTGACTGTCATACATACATCATTATGTGGATTTGTCCTAACGCATTGACACCACGACTGTGACTGTCATACATACATCATTACATGGATTTGTCTTAACACATTGACACCACGACTGTGACTGTCATACACACATCATTACATGGATTTGTCCAAATGCAATGACACCACGACTGTGACTGTCGTGCACACATCATTACATGGATTTGTCCTAACGCATTGACACCTTCTTGAGAAACTGGAACTCAGGAGGGGGTGTGGGGGTGGGGGGGTTGGGGGTGGTGACATGGCTGTGGTGTGTGTGACAGGTGGAGAGGCAGTGTGAGGAGGGGGGTTTGGGGGGGTGTTGGTGGTGGTGACATGGCTGTGGTGTGTGTGACAGGTGGAGAGGCAGTGTGAGGAGGGTGTGTGTGTGTGTGTGGGGGGGGGGGGGGGTGTTGATGGTAGTGACATGGCTGTGGTGTGTGTGACAGGTGGAGAGGCAGCGTGAGGAGGGGGGCGTGGGGGTGTTGGTGGTAGTGACATGGCTGTGGTGTGTGTGACAGGTGGAGAGGCAGCGTGAGGAGGGGGGGGTGGGGGTGTTGGTGGTGGTGACATGGCTGTGGTGTGTGTGACAGGTGGAGAGGCAGCGTGAAGAGGGAGGGGGTTGGGGGGGTGTTGGTGGTGGTGACATGGCTGTGGTGTGTGTGACAGGTGGAGAGGCAGCATGAGGAGAGGGGGCGTGTGTGTGTGTGTGGGGGTGTTGGTGGTGGTGACATGGCTGTGGTGTGTGTGACAGGTGGAGAGGCAGCATGAGGAGAGGGGGCGTGTGTGTGTGTGTGGGGGTGTTGGTGGTGGTGACATGGCTGTGGTGTGTGTGACAGGTGGAGAGGCAGTGTGAGGAGGGTGTGTGTGTGTGTGTGGGGGGGGGTGTTGATGGTAGTGACATGGCTGTGGTGTGTGTGACAGGTGGAGAGGCAGCATGAGGAGGGGTGTGTGGGGGTGTGTGTTGGTGGTGGTGACATGCCTGTGGTGTGTGTGACAGGTGGAGAGGCAGCGTGAGGAGGTGAGGGGGGACAGGGAGAGGGTGGCGGCAGACAGAGACCGGGTGCAGGAACAGTGGGTCACCCTGCAGGCTGAGATGCAGAAACGGGACATCCAGCTGGAGGAGATGCAGAAAGAGGTGAGTGAGGGGGTGGGGTGGGGTGTGAGTGGGGGGCCTGGGGGGTCCTTCTTTGCTGACATCAGTACTGGCTTTGTTGTCATTGTCCGTGTTGGCTTTGTCTTCATTGTTCTTATTCATTGTCTGTGTTGGCTTTGTCTTCATTGTTCTTATTCATTGTCTGTGTTGGCTTTGTCTTCATTGTTCTTATTCATTGTCCGTGTTGGCTTTGTTGTCATTGTTCTTATTCATTGTCTGTGTTGGCTTTGTCTTCGCTGTTCTTATCCATTGTCTGTGTTGGCTTTGTCTTCATTGTTCTTATTCATTGTCTGTGTTGGCTTTGTTTACTTGTTTGTTCAATATACTATACGTACTGTTTCATTTTATGTTAATGTTTCAAACAAACCTGGGGTAAGCTGTCAAGGCTGTGACCAGCGCGTTGGGTCTGTGTATTGGTCAGGCATTTCCTCCTTTTCCTTTCTTTTTTTTTTCTTTTTCTTTTTCTTTCTTTTTTTAAGCAGATTCAGTTTGGTGTTTATGGATCAGCCCACACACTCTGACATCTCCTTGAAACTGAAACTTTGTCATTGTTGTTGTCTGGGAGTCATGTGTTTTTGTCCTTCTTACCAAGCATTTGTGCTACTTTCTTTGTTGTTTGATCATTCTGTCTCTTTCTCTCTCTCTCTCTCTCTCTCTCTCTCTCTCTCTCTCTCTCTCTCCCTTTGCCTTACTATATTATCTGAACTATTGTTTTCCATCGGTTGCATTGTTGCCACCATCCACGTCATTTTCATGATCATGTTTATTGTCATGATAGTTGCCAATTTTTGGTTATCTTCTTCATCGTCACTATGGTTGCCATCTTATTATTTTTGTTGTGTATTGTGTGTCCTTGTTTTTGTTTGCCTGTTTGTTGGTGCCCTCAGAATTTGGGACGTTTTGTTTTCTGTTTTTCAATGATAATGATTGATGATGGGGGTGAAGAAGATTCTGCTATGGGGGGCCCAGTAGGTTTGGGACTACCTGACAAGGCTGAACTCTCAGAATGTATTCTGTTGTCAGACAGGCTGAGAGATACAGACACATGCAGTGTTGGTCGGGAAATTCAAGCAACACACCCCAAGACACACCCGTGAAGAGGATGATCCTCGACTGTGTAGTCCCAGTCTTCACATTTTAGCCCATATCAAGACAAGACAAGAGACAGGACAAGATCTTTATTATTGATGGTAATAGATAAGCAAGTAACATGTTTTTTTTACATCCAGCCCTCGCCCTAAAGAGGGAATAAAGCTAAAGAAGCGAAACTGAGCAAAAAAAAAAGAAAAGAAATCAAAACACAATCAAAACACACCATTATTTCACTGTTCACAGCCATTCCACACAAAAAAAGAAGAAAAGGAAAGAAAAAAATCATGAAACACACACACACACACAAAATTTAAAAAAAAAAAGAAAAAAGTTCTTCTGTCGCAATCAAACACCAGACAAAACGAGCCATGTGTTGAAAAAAATAACCTACGTCTGATGGGGCTTGAACCCACGTCCTCACAGTTATCTGTCTGCTTACCGCTTTGCCACGGTAACTGGGTTTTGTTCAGTTTTTGTTTGTGAAGAAAGAGAAACACCCGTAGGTGCTGGGGAGGACCCAGAGAAGCACTGTCTCCACCCACCCTTGGAACAATCCTGCACCACCCTTGGAGGCCTGCGCTGTGTTCATGATGGATGCAGACACGCACAGGACACTCCATTAAGAATTCAAGGGACATAACTGCTCCCGAACAGAGGCAAAAGAGACCACAGGATGCAACTCACGACAGCCTTAAAAGAAGTATCCCCATGGGTGTACCAGCCAGTATTTCATGACTGCAGAACCCACCCTCCAGCTGCTGAGCACACCCCACAGACCAAACCGCCCATGCCCGCTGACAGATGAAAACAGTGCCACTCCAGACACAGCCATACGGTCTTATGTGCCCTCAAGAGAGAATCCCAAGTTGTAGTCTTTCCCACTGTTTTGTTCAGTTTTTGTTTATGCATATATGCATATGTTTGAGGCACTGTTGTTAGCATAAGATGTCACATCATCTGTCAGCTGTTGGATACAGTGTGACATGAACTGCATGGCCAGGACTGATGATCTCCCCTTGTCTGGCAGATGGATCGCCTGCGACGGCAGACGGAGGAGAAGCAGGAGGAGATAATGCAGAGGTCGCAGACGGAAGCTGACATGCTGACTGAGGAACTGTGAGTATTGACATTGGTTGGACTGTGGTTTTTTGTGGCCTCAGTTGCACGGGAGTCCA
>NC_134904.1:3061099-3081099 GCF_041734735.1 Babylonia areolata | reverse complement strand
CTAAACAGCGTGAATGTCTTTCCTGCTTGCAGCTGGAAGAAGAGAGAGCCACGATGATGAAGGAAATGGAAGAACTCAAAGAAAGGTACAGTTCTCAAGTTCTCTAAAGTGTGTGTGTGCGTTTCTCTCTTTCTTGATTTCTTTTTTAGATTTGTTAGCTGTTTTATATGAACAGTGAAATCAATCAAGGCATGTACATAAATAGGTGATCGTCACATGCCATGTACCTGCTGTGCTGGTTACAATGAATTAACTGAGTGCAGTTCCCCATATGTACCTGCAGTGCTGGTTACCCTGAATTAACTGAGTGCAGTTCCCCATATGTACCCGCAGTGCTGGTTACCCTGAATTAACTGAGTGCAGTTCCCCATATGTACCTGCAGTGTTGGTTACCCTGAATTAACTGAGTGCAGTTCCCCATATGTACCTGCAGTGCTGGTTACCCTGAATTAACTGAGTGCAGTTCCCCATATGTACCTGCAGTGCTGGTTACCCTGAATTAACTGAGTGCGGTTCCCCATATGTACCTGCAGTGTTGGTTACCCTGAATTAACTGAGTGCGGTTCCCCATATGTACCTGCAGTGTTGGTTACCCTGAATTAACTGAGTGCAGTTCCCCATATGTACCTGCAGTGCAGGTTACCCTGAATTAACTGAGTGCAGTTCCCCATATGTACCTGCAGTGCTGGTTACCCTGAATTAACTGAGTGCAGTTCCCCATATGTACCTGCAGTGCTGGTTACCCTGAATTAACTGAGTGCAGTTCCCCATATGTACCAATGCAGTTTTGATTACCTGAAATTAACTGAGTGCAGCTGAACTCCCCATGTGTACACATGCAGTATTAGTTACCTGAAATTAAATGAGTGCAGTTGTTCCCCATATATAGCCATAGTGTTGGTTACCTGGAATTAACTGAGGGCTGTATGTTTTTCTGTGTTCACACCGCTCACCCTCCTTGTCATGTGACTAACGTTGACCCCTGACCTTCATGGGTGGCGTTGGGGGTAAGGCCATGGCCATGTTACACAGTGTCTTTCATTTTCTCCGTCATGTTTTCTCTCTTTGGTCCTGTTGTGCTTGTTTTCTAGGTGTGCTTTCCCTCTTGGTGACTTGTGGCGCTGACTTCCCTTGTTCCTTTTCAGTGGTGGATTATATTTTTGCTCATGTTTCAAGCAGCCCTTTTTTTTCCCCCATTTTATCATGGATAGGAGCATTTTCTGTATTGTGAACAGATTTCCATATTGACATTTTGTCAGTTTTTCCCTTCTCTTTGTTTCAGTATTAAAACTAGCTCTCTGGTTTGGCAGATTCAGGACTCATGGCTGCACAAACTGTTCAGTATTTAAAAAAAGAAATCAGCCACTCCTTCCCATGTTTTATTTCGGTTTTGTGGCAGCACAGTTCTTTTGGTTGAAGCAGGATTGGGTTCACTTTTGTTGTAGACACCTGTGACAGACTTGTCTTAATTTGGGTTCTTACTTTCTGTTTCTTCATGGTTTTTTTTAGGCATAATTGTTCAGAAACTTAGAGATGCACAGTGCAGCTGAAGTGGGGTTTTGTTTTGTTTTGTTGTTGTTTTTTGGTGTGTGTGTGTGTGTGTGTGTTGCTTCCCCATTATCCCGTCTCCTAATTTTTACACAGGTATTTATTTTGTTTATTATGTGTTTAAATATGTGTATATATATATATATTGATTTATTCGTTGATTTTGTTCTTGTGATTTTTTCCCCTGTGGAGTGTCACTGATGTCCCGTGCTGATCACACCATTTACTTAAGAGTCCATTTTTCTGATGGTTTCCTGCTGATGTAGTTTGTGCTTTGTCCGCTGGTTGTTGTGCCCTGTTCCCTCGCTGCCTCACGTCCTCCTTGCTTTACTTTTCCTTATGTGTAGTCTAGTTTAGGATGGTACAGTGGCAGAATCAGTTAAGTATTGGACCTCTGATCCAGTGTTCACCAGTGATCAGGGTTTCAGGTTCACATTTCAGTATGGTGTTGTGGTCTTGGGAAAGGCATTTTAGTCCAGTTTGTCTCTCTCCGCCTAGATGGGAATGGGTATCTGGCATGGGTTGGGGAAGGTTACGGGAGTGAATATGACTTCACTGCCCTGATGGGCGAAAAAGGTTATGGCACCAAAGGCTACAGATATGCAGACCTGCTAATTCCTGCACCCCCTTTGTGTGCATATGCATGCAAAAGATCAAATGCACAGGTTTAAGATCCTGTAATCCATGACGGCGTTCAGTGGGTTATGGAAACAAAACATACCCAGCATGTGCATCCATGAAGAACAATGGTATAGTGGCTGAGATGTCAGGTTAAGAAAAATGGTCACATGTGATTGTAAAAGCTCTCTTATACATACAAGTGAAGATGGGAGTTGCTGTCCGCAGTGGCAGAGACAGAAGAAGAATCCTGCTTTGTGGAGTGTATTGTTAAAGGTGGTGTTTTGTTTTGCTTTCTGGGTGCAAGATAGATGGAATTTTTTGTGTTCTTTGTTCTTTTTTCTTCTTCCTTTTCTGATCCTCCAGTATTAGCATTTTTTACTTGTCCATGGATATTATTCCAGATCAGATACAGAATGCTTTAACACTGATGCATGAAAACTTGCTCATATACACATACACAAAGACACACACATAGATACACAGTCACACACACACAGACACACACACACATGACTTACATGATGATTTATGCTGCTGATGTGTCATCAGCCAAGTGGTAGTTGCTGTGATCAACAGTCTCTTTACTTAATGAGGGCAAGTAGAAATTTTGGGGTAGACAGGTAGTGTTTACAGTCTTTTTGACAGCTGAAAAATTATCTGGAAATTCATAGCTCTGGTCACTGAACGTTGTGATATGATGTGTTTAGAGTTTTTAACATATCTGTCCTCAGGACTACTAAAATATAACGTGGGGATTTCTGGCCCTGGATGCTGACATTGTGATGTGATGTGTTTAGAGCTGTTAATCCATTTGTCCTCCGGACTACTAAAAAATAACGTGGGAATTTCTGGCCCTGGATGCTGACATTGTGATGTGATGTGTTTAGAGCTGTTAATCCATTTGTCCTCAGGACTTTCTAAAAAATGATGTGGGAGTTTCTAGCCGTGGTCACTGACGTTGTGATGTGATGTGTTCAGAGCTGTTAATCCATTTGTCCTCAGGACTTTATAAAAAATAACGTGGAAATTTCTAGCCATGGTCGCTGACGGTGTGATGTGATGTGATTAGAGCTGTTAATCCATTTGTCCTCAGGACTTTCTAAAAAATAATGTGGGAATTTCTAGCTGTGGTCGCTGACGTTGTGATGTGATGTGTTCAGACACAGACAGGAGCTCGCGGCAGCGGAGGCGGAGCGTGTGTTGCTAAGCAACAGGGTGAACAGCACGGACCAGGAGGTTCATCACCACCAACAGCTGTTGGAAGAACAGAAGGTCAAGGTCAGCTGACCCCCCCCCCCACCTTTTATTATTATACTGTTAATAATGTATGTATGATAGTAGGATCCGACTATGACCATCAGAATAGCAGAGGAGGCAGCTGCTGTCTTGAGTTGGGTGCTGTCAGACTGCGCACAGACTGCAAAGCAACTGGCCAGTCTAAGAAACATACAACAGAAGCAAATTTTCTCAAGGCCTTACTAAGCATGTTGGGTTACGATGCTGGTCTGGCATCTGCTTGGCAGATGTGGTGTAGCGTACATGGATTTGTCCGAACGCAGTGACGCCTCCTTGAATAGCTGAACTGAACTGTCCAAGCTAGAATTTGATGATAGCATCTTTATTTGATTATAGTGTCTTGCCCAAGTTACATCCCCACTGCCTTGACCAAGAGAGCTTTGGGACAGTCCACGTTGGGAGAGGGCACTCATAAAGCGCTTTGAAACCTCTCAAAGCACTTTACAGTAATGTGTTAGTCAGACACAAAGTACACACAGACACACACACACACACACACACACACACACACACACACACGCATGCACGCACGCACGCACGCACGCACGCACACACTCACTCACTCACGCACTCACTCACTCTTACTTGGAAGAAAAGATCAGATCAAGGTGAAGACAGAGAAGATGGAGCCTTTGATTTGTGATGATAGCTTCTTGGTTTCTTCATCGTTACCTGCATGTTATGTTTTGCCTGTGGCAGAGCCCTGTGTGTCCAAATGCTGTAGCTGCTTTGTGTCGTACGTCTTGTACCTGATGTTTGTGTTCCAGTCCCTACAGTGAGAGTGGCTCGTTCTTTGTTATTTCTGGAGGAGGAAGGTGGCAGAATGGTTAAGATGCCAATACAGTAACTGTGAGGGTCTGGGTTTGGATCCCAGTCTTGCCCCTTCTCCCCAAGTATTTGTATTTCTTTTTATCACAACAGATTTCTCTGTGTGAAATTCGGGCTGCTCTCCCCAGGGAGAGCGCGTCACCACACTACAGAGCCACCCATTTTTTTGTATTTTTTCCTGCGTGCAGTTTTTTATTTGTTTTTCCTATCGAAGAGGATTTTTCTACAGAATTTTGCCAGGAACAACCGTTTTGTTGCCGCGGGTTCTTTTACATGCGCTAAGTGCATGCTGCACACGGGACCTTGGTTTATCGTCTCATCCGAATGACTAGCGTCCAGACCACCACTCAAGGTCTAGTGGAGGTGGAGAAAATATCGGCGGCTGAGCCGTGATTCGAACCAGTGCGCTCAGATTCTCTCGCTTCCTAGGCGGACGCGTTACCTCTAGGCCATCACTCCACATTCCCTGGAAAATCAAACTGAGCAAACTGACATACTAAGGTTCTGTATGCAGCACGCACTGAAAAAGAAGCCATGGCGAAATAATATTGATGTCTGGCAAAATTCTGCAGACGAAATCCACACTGACAGGCACACAAATGTATTTATATTTGCACTCAAGGCCCTAGTTAGAGTGTTGGGTTATGCTGCTGCTCAGCGATCTTCCTAATAGATGTGGTGCAGTGTATATGGACTTGTCCAAGAGCAGTGACGCCTCCTGTAGAAACTGAAACTGAAATTTGCAAGCCGCATGCAGCAAAATAAGGCCAAATGAACATGCTTAATAGCCAAAAATAGCATAAGACGAGACAGAGCATAAACCTGACAAGAGTCTTGGCCAAAGGAATGATTCAGCGCTTGTAGCTTTTAGAGGAGTTTGATTGGCTAAGAGCAGACCGGGTAAGACGTGTCGTCTTTTCACAGTTAGCCGCGCAAAATTTGGTCAAGCAGAGCAAACCGATAGGCCTAGTTTGCATCAGTTTGACATTGTACAGTATATGCATCACCAAACATGGAGTATAGTACAAACTCGTCCTTTTGCAGTGAAGATATTGCACTGAAAGTGCCAGCATGGGTTCTGCTGCTGGTCAGGCATGTGCCTGACAGATCTGGTGTAGTATACATGGATTCATCAAAAGCGTACTGACGCTTTCGTGAGAAACTGATGCTGAAACTTGACAGTGAAAGTGTTGGACTGAAAGTACCAGCGTAGGTTATGCTGCTGGTCAGGCATCTGCATAGAAGTTATGGTGGTGGTGGGTGTGTGGACTCATATAAGCGCAGTGTGACACCTTTAAGAAACTGAAAATAGAATAGAATAGAATATGTTTTTATTACCAAGTGTACCGGGGTCACAAGGAATATAGTACGTAACAAGGTACGAACATAAATCGAAAATCATACACAAACACAGATACAGTAGAAATGAGGATACATACAAGTGTATATCAATATAAAAACTTGTATATACTCACATATGCATGCACTGCACACACACACACTCATGTGCCGCACGCGCGCACACACATACACACACACACACTTTCTCTATTTCTCTCTCTCTCTCTCTCTCTCTCTCTCACACACACACACACACACACACATGCACGTTTGAACAGAAGCCGCATATTACATGTGGATGGGGCTGATAACTAAATCTTCAGGTGGATGGTTGTTGATTGCACAATTCTAGTTGTCATACTGGATTTGTTCGAGAGACAGGAGACAGGGCATTGACTGCTTGGAAGTGTAGCACTGAAGGTGCCAGCGACTGACCACACACACACACACTGTTCTGTGTGGCAGCTGGCGACGCTGGAGGCGGAGAGGCAGGAGCTGAGGGCAGCCAACCGTTCCCTGGAGAGTGACCGCTCCAGTCGGCAGTCGCAGACCCAGGCCCTGGCCGACAAGGTCAACAGGCTGGAGCTGGCCCTGTCCAAGGCTTCTGCCCCCTGCCCTCCTCTGGCTGCTGGTGGGTGGGGGGGTGTGGGGCTGGGGGGAGGTGTTGTGAATGGGGGGTTGTGGGTGTGTGTGTGTGGGGGAGGGGGGTGAGTGTGTTAGGGGGAGGGATGGGTTCATGGGTTGTTGGTGTTTTTTTTTGTTTTTAAGGGGGTGGGGGTGGGGGGTGGGGGAGGAGTGTGGGGGGGTGGGGGTACATTAATGTGTGTGTGTGTGTACTTGTGGTGTGGTGTGCAGGGGTGAGAGTGTGTGGGGGTGAGGGGGGATGGGTGTGTGGGGGGTGGAGGGGGGTATGGGAGGGGGTGTTGTGGGGGTGAGTGTGTTTGTGTGTGATGCATTTGTGTGTGTGACCTTGTGTGTGAGTGTATGAGAGATTGTGTGACTTGGTTTTGTGTGTGTGTGTGTGTTTGTGTGTGTGTGTGTGTATTCTGGTGAATGTTGAAGTATGTATGTGTGTGTTGTTCAAGTATGTATGTGTGTGTGTGTGTTCGGGTGCTTGTGCAAGCAGATGAGTGTGTGTGCAAGTGTTAACTGTTTACGCACTTTGCGTAACCCTGCGTTTGTGCACTTTGTGTTGCAGGAGACAGCTCAGACAGTCAACTGGTACAGGAGAGACAGGCGGCAGAACAACAGGTCAGCGCTCTGTTCTGTCTGTGAACAAACTGTGTACACTGCTGCTTCCCTCCCCTGTCACAGTCTGTCAGCTGCTGCTGCTGGTGGTGGTGCATGTACATGTCGCACACTCAGGGTACATGAACACTCACAGGGTACATGAACACTCATAGGGTACATGTGCACTCACAGGGTACATGTACAGACACAGGTACATGTACACTAAGAAGGTACAGGTACACTCACAGTGTACATGTATACTCACAGGCAGGGTACATGTACACTCACAGGCTATATGTGCCGCACTCAGAGGGTTGTGTTCATGTACAAAGCATTCTAATCATGTTGCTGATTTGGCATCGTCAGCTACAAAAAAGTGGCTGTTTCATGTGCACACATCAATACAAACATACACGCAGACTTGTAGACAATCATATTTCTGTCACGCGCACACATATATATGTTCGTGCATGCATCTTCGCATATCTACATGCTTACACACACACTCAGGGTGTGTATGTGTGTGTGTGTGGACGTCAGCCAGTGTCCAGTATTAGAAATGTATAAAATCTAAGATTATTTATCTCCCCTCCTCCTCCCCCTCCCCCCAAAAAAAAGAAAAGGAAAAGAAATCAACAGAGAAACGTGACTGACCTGGTGCAGGTGGACTTCCTCAACTCAGTGATTGTGGACCTGCAGCTGAAGAACCAGGAGATGGAGCAGAGGCTGAAGACCATGGAGTCCGCCATGTTCAGTGCCGGGGACGACTCTGACCCCGTGCCCATGTGAGTGGCTGTTGTCTGTCCCTACATGTACCTCTAGCCTTGGCTGTCTTCAACAGCTGGCAGGAAAAGAGAGAGAGAGAGAGTGTGTGTGTGTGTGTGTGTGTTAGAGAGAGAGAGAGTGTGTGTGTTAGAGAGTGTGTGTGTTAGAGAGAGAGTGTGTGTGTGTGTGTGTTAGAGAGAGTGTGAGAGAGAGAGAGAGTGTGTGTCTGCGTGTGTGTTAGAGAGAGAAAGTGTGTGTGTGTGTGAGAGAGAGAGAGAGAGTCTGTGTGTGTGTTAGAGAGAGATTCAGTTAGGCTTGTCTCACACACACACACACACACACACACACACACACACGTCTAATATCACTCAAAGTGAAAAGATGTTAAATTAAGGACAGAACACACACACACACACACACACACACACACACACACACACACACACACCACACACACATATGTATATCTTAGTGGATTTTATCAGAGAAGTTTGCCAGGGACTACTAACATGTTGCCATCAGTTCTGTTACATGCGCTTAGTGAATGCTTCACACAGGATCTTGATTTATCATCTCAAGCAAATGACTATAGCAGACCACAACTCAAAGGTTTAGTGGAGAAAAAAAAATCTGTCAGATAAGGGATCTGATCCCATACTCTCAGATTCTCTCTCATGTCGGGCACAATAGCCGAGTGGTTAAAGCGTTGGACTTTCAGTCTGAGGGTCCGGGGTTCGAATCTTTGGTGGCGCCTGGTGGGTAAAGGGTGGAGATTTTTCTGATCTCCCAGGTCAGCATATGTGCAGACCCGCCAGTGCCTGAACCCCTTCGTGTGTAATATGCAAGCAGAAGATCAAATACGCACATTAAAGATCCTGTAATCTATGTCAGTGTTATGGAAACAAGAACATACCCAGCATGCACACCCCCGAAAACGGAGTATGGCTGCCTACATAGCAGGGTAAATAAACAAAACGGTCATACACATAAAATGTTAAAATGTTACATGTTTGTCTTAGTGTGTAGGTGTGCGTGCCTTAAATCTGATTGAATGACACAGGAAATAAATGATGAGCGCCCAGTGGCAACCATCAGTCAGCTCTACCCAGGTAGGCAGCCTGTTGTGTAAATGACTCCGTGTGTGTAAAGCGCTTAGAGCTTGGTCTCCGACCGAGGATAGGTGCTATATAAATATCCCTGTCAATCAATCAGTGTCCAAGATGGACATGTTACCACAAGGCCGCCTCTCCACAGCCCCACAACCTGAGTTTCGTGATGTCCCTCCGTGGGCGCTGATGGACTTCTTAAAAGAAGTGAACATTTTTAACTGGATTTGAAGGTTTTAAAATATGGAAGTTTATTTTTTAAACTTTGGAATGGAAAGTTTGAAGTGGTGACTCGTTTTAATTGTTTGTTTTTTTTATCCTTGTAATAGTTATTAACGCGGCGATAGCCTTGAGATGGCCTTAGTGGTCGGCGAGGCTCTAAGCACCATAATTTCATTTCATTTCATTTCATTTCCACAACCTGACTGACTGACTAACTGTTGCAGCCCTGGCAGCCGATCTCGCCCCGCCCCTCGCCTCTTCTGCGACATCTGCGACATGTTTGACCTCCACGACACGGACGACTGCCCGAAGCAGGCCATGACGGACAGCCCTCCTCCCAGCTCTCACCATGGTGACCGACACGCCCTCCGACCCTACTGCGACATCTGTGAATGTGAGTCACTGTGAGCCTTGTGGTGTGCCACGTTTTTTTTTTGTTTTTTTTTAGTGCTGTGACTTGTTTGGTTGTCCGTGGGGGAAGGGGGTGGGGGTGATTGTATGTGTGTGTGTGTGTGATAATTTTTAAGAGTGTGGAAAGTGAAGTTTCAGCTCAGTACTTTAATTGCAAGAAACGGGTTTGCATGTTGCACCAGATAGCCAGAAGTAAGAGAGTCAGCTTCACACGTGCAGCATAGCTGGTTGCTTTGTGTACAGTGTTCGGATATAATTTTTAGAGACTGGGTTCCTTTGGAAAAATTCCCCAAGCGTTTCCTTTTGTTTTTTTTAAGAGAAGAAGCAAATTCAAAGGATTGAAAAGAATGAGCAATGTCCAAATAAGAGGAATGAAAAGGTAGACGGGCGCCACAGCCGAATGGTTAAAGCGTTGGACTTTCGATCTGAGGGTCCCGGGTTCGAATCACGGTGACAGCGCCTGGTGGGTAAAGCGTGGAGATTTTTACGATCTCCCAGGTCAACATATGTGCAGACCTGCCAGTGCCTGAACCCCCTTCGTGTGTATACGCAAGCATAAGATCAAATACGCATGTTAAAGATCCTGTAATCCATGTCAGCGTTCGGTGGGTTATGGAAAACAAGAACATACCCAGCATGCACACCCCCGAAAGCGGAGTATGGCTGCCTACATGGTGGGGTAAAAGCGGTCATACACGTAAAAAGCCCACTCACGTATATACGAGTATACGAGTGAACTTGGGAGTTGAAGCCCACGAACGCAGAAGAAGAAGAAGAAGAAGAATGAAAAGGTAGAGTATAGGTGAAAAATGAAACAAGATTGTTTCTGAATAAAAAGAAAGTTCAGAGAGCATGAATAGTATAACTGCTAACAGCACGAAATCCCAACACTCTGTGGTAGTTTAGAAATTTTGATGAGTATATACATTGGATAACTGGGCGTGAAACCTTGACCAAACTCTACCAAGCTGTGTTACAAAACAACAAAGGGACTGTGTAAAAAGCATCACAGTTTGTTTTGTCCCTCTTCTACCACTGCTACGACAACAGAAGTGTGTGCATTGTGTGCGCTTTGTCTGTGGAATGTGTTTTGTGTGCGTCAGTGCTCCTTGTCATGTCAGTGCTGCTCCAGTGGTTTGTCACGCCATGGGTTTTTACTAACAGTACTAAACTTTAACCCCTTTAACCCCTTTCTTGTCATCACCGAAACTTGCCAGCCTCATCAACCCTTCACAACTTGCTTGTGTATCGTGAAGTTCATTTGTATTCATCTTCATGGGATGGGGTTTTTTTGTGTGTGGTGAAGGAGGTGGGTGGAGGGGGTGATGGAGGTAGAGGGGGAAAGGGGAGTAGGGGGTTCTGAGGGAGGAAGGGGGGAGGGGAGGAGTGTGTGGGTTGGAGATGGGAAGAGGAGAATATCATGTGTGTGTGTGTGTGTGTTGGTGATCATGTTTTGATGTACATACTTTCCTTAGCTTACTCTTACAGCTAACAATTGCACATGTCAAATAGTTAATTTCTGTACCAGTGTTAAGGCAGTGAACCAGTCTTGAGTCTTGAAACATTATGTAAACATTCAGTGAAACAGATCTCTGTGTCTGAGCAAGAAATCTGTCTTAAAAGGTTGAATGTTTTTTGTGTGGTTGTGTGAGTCCTTCTCCAAGTAGAATTTGTATTTGGAAGGCTGAATATTTCTTTGTTGTGTTTGTAATTCAGATGAACTTACTTTTAAACTGATCAGTATCTTTTTTTAACTCACAGCACTGAATGCATTTATTTGCTGTTATTATCTCATTCTAGCTGTGAAGAATTATATTGATCACATTACAAAATCCATTTCAGTTGAAGTTGAAGTATGCGACCACTTTACTAAATGCATTTATCATAGTGTTTGTCTTTATTGTTGTGGTTAAGTATTCTCACTACTGCACAAAAAGCATCTGAAATTATGGTAAAAGATAGTGACCACTATAACAAAAGCATTTGTCATTATTGTTCCTAATTAATTTGTGATTAAGTATGGTTAGTATGGTACTGAAAGCATCTGAAATTACGGTAAAAGATAAGACCAAAATACTGAATGCATTTGTCATTGTTGTTTCAATTTTAAGTTGTGCTTGAGTATAATTACTTTGGCACTAAATGCATCTGTAAATATGATAAAAGCTAGTGACCATGTTACTAACCACATTATTGGTGACAGTGATATTGCCATGAAGCAGTGCCCATGCCCCAGTGACGTAAGCCATCCTGTTGTGTGTTCTGCCCTGTTGTTGCTGCAGCCTTCGGACACTGGACAGACAGCTGTGAGGACGGCCAGACCTTTTGACCGTCACCCCGCACCACCCCGACATCACGGCCCCCCCCTCGCCTCATTCCAGCATCCTCATCATCCTCACCCTGTGTGTGCGGTGCTGCCTCCCCCCCAGCCCCCTCATCTCCCTCACCCCCTTCCCCGCCGCTCACTCATCTCATCGCATCGTTGCCCCGCATCGCCGCACATTGCATGGACCATTCCATCAGCAGCGGTCAGTTTGTGGCTGACCCGTGGTCTGTGTGTGGGTGGGGTGGGATAGGGAGGGATGTGAACGGTGGGCTGAAGAGCTGTGGTGGTCGCCAGGACTTGCTTCTGCTTCACCACGGCACTGGGTGCTCATGAACCTGGAAACAGTGGGACCTGTCACACCTCAACAGTTTTACACAGGCGCTACTGTCTGACTCGTCACTGAAAAGGAATTTCATTGGCGGGCTTTAGAAAAGTTGCAATAAGAACAGAAATGCTATGGGGGAAAAAAGAAAGAAATACGACCACCAGAGGAATACGTTGAACAGAGAAATCAGTCCTTTTGCTAAAATAGGAGGTGCAGGCATTAAGATTTCACAAGAGAGTAATGATGGTCCAGCCCAAAAGGCTTTTACAGCAAAATGAACAATGTAATGAATGAATTTCTCTTATTGAGATAATAAAGTATTCTGTAATCTGTAATCTAAACACCAAGACAACATAGACATAATGGTATCAAAGACCAGCAACACACGGCAGTTACAGTGCGGGCGAACAAGGGGGAGGGATGGGAACAGAGTGGGGATGGGGGAAGACTGTGTGGTGTGGCCAGGTCAGAAAAAGGTAGGGCTGAATTGGGTTGATACGAGACTGTCTTCTTCTTCTTCTGCGTTCACTCGTATGCACACGAGTGGGCTTTTATGTGTATGACCGTTTTTACTCCGCTATGTAGGCAGCCATACTCCGTTTTCGGGGGTGTGCATGCTGGGTATGTTCTTGTTTCCATAACCCACCGAACGCTGACATGGGTTACAGGATCTTTAACATGCGTATTTGATCTTCTGCTTGCATATACACACGAAGGGGGTTCAGGCACTAGCAGGTCTGCACATATGTTGACCTAGGAGATCGTGAAAATCTCCACCCTTTACCCACCAGGCGCCGTTACCGTGATTCGAATCCGGGACCCTCAGATTGACAGTCCAATGCTTTAACCACTTGGCTATTGCGCCCGTCAATATTAAACTGTCAAAAGACAGTTGTAACTGTTCACCACAAAGGGGGCATGGGGGGAGGGGGGGACATCACCTGAAAGTGAGGAGCTGACAGAGGGGAGAAAATAGACTCAGTCATGTGACATTGTTTCCTGTAACACGTGTCTTGATTGTAAGATATATAGATTTTTTTAAAAGAAATTTAAAATTGACATACATACACAAGGGATTTGTCAATGAGTTCACCCAAACAGAAGCGGGTTTGTCAAAGAGTACACCCAAATACAAGTGATTTTGTCAAAGAGTACACCCAAATACAAGCTTTTTTTTGTCAAGGAGTACGCTGTAATAGAAGCAATTTTCAAAAATCACACTCAGATTGTCAGTTTTGTCAAAGAATGCACCTTATTGCAAGCTATTTTGTCATGGAGTACAAGCTATTTTGTCAAAGAATACACCCAAATACAAATGATTTGTCAAAGACTACACCCAAATACGAGTGATTTTGTTAGAGTACACCCAAATAAAAGCAATTTTGTCAAAGAGTACGCCCAAATACAATGATTTTGTCAGGGAGTACACCCTAATACAAGTCATTTAGTGAAAGAGAACACCCAGATACAAGCGATTTGTCAAGTAATACACCCTGATACAAGTCATTTAGTGAAAGAGAACACCAAAATACAAACGATTTGTCAAGGAGTACACCCTGATACAAGTCATTTAGTGAAAGAAAACACCCAGATACAAGCGATTTGTCAAGGAATACACCCTGATACAAGTCATTTAGTGAAAGAGATCACCCAGATACAAGCGATTTGTCAAGGAATACACCCTAATGCAAGTCTTTTTTTGAAAGAGAACACCCAAGTATATGCAGTTTTGCAAATGAGCGTGCTTTAATACATGACCAGTTTGGGTCCTCCAGTGAAGGCTTTTCCATGTGACAAAACTGGTTGAGTCTGCTTTTAAATGGCATCATCTTCACTCAGTGTCTCCTCAGTTCTTGTGCAGTTTCCATTTTCAACAAGGTCCTATGTGACGATTCATTTACCTCACTTTAAAACTTAGGAATCAAACTCTGGAGAGAGAGGGGAACAAAAATCAAACTAATGATTACATGTAGGGAATATGTATTACATACTTTTGATACAAGGGACAGAGAGTGGGGTGGCTCTTATATTGCACATGCGAAAGTGTTACGGTCAAATACCCTGTCAGAATCTTCAGGTGTTCAACATGTGTATCGATTAAAAAAAAAAAGCCAAAAAAAAAAAGCCTGCCTTGTTCTTAGCTGTAGTGCAAGATCACTTCTGTGGGAAACCTTACGGCAACCAGACAGTGATAAGGTGCTGTAGACTGAAGGCATCAGATCACAGAGCAAAGCTGGTGTGCAGGAGGGGGGATCTGGCCTGTGTGAGATGCCACAGAAGATAGAAGACAGATAGAAAACAAACTGTGTGTGGTGTGTGTGCTGTTGATGAAATGCTGCCACTGACGTCACCGCCATGGAGACTGAACTGGGACACTGAGGAAACCATGATGACACGGCAGTGTGCGTTATTCCTGGAACTTATTTTGTCATGGTGAATTAACGGTCCAGTTTGGAACAACCCCAGAAATCCCATCTCTGTGTTCTCTGTCGCCTTGGTGATGCATCGTCAAGGGAGAGTAGTTTCAAGCCAGCGTTCTGTTCACAGTCTCATTCTTTGGAAGCTTCCTGATGCTGCAGGGGTAACAGTGTTGAATAATGGTGCTGAAGTTTTCGTGCTGTTCCCTGCGGCACTATAAACTAGGTAGGTTAATGATTTTGGTCAATAAAAGACAGTGTTACAAAGGTAGAGACAACATGGAAATTTTTTTTTCTGGTGCATTTGCACCAAGACAGAAGACAGTAGCAGTTCCAGAATGAACGGACCAAGCATCAACAAAGTAATTGTGTGACTGTGGAAAAAAATCAAAAGAAAACAATACTCATCATGCATGGTCCTCCAGTTGGCTGGGTATTTCTCAACAAGTCTGTGATATTGTGTGAACTGTGTGTGTGTGTGTGTTTTATTTGTGAATCATGCTGACTGCAGGTGGTTTTTTTTGTTTTTTTTCGGATGGCATAGGTTTTGGGATCAGGCATGGCATGTGTTGCTTGTTGCTGAACGGTGAATACAGTGCATGATCTTGTCTTGCCAGTGTTTCTGTGTTTTTAAGTGGCTGGCCAGGTCCACTTGCCATGAATCTGTGACACAATGGATGCATTGTTGGTTTTCTTTCTTTTCTTTTCTTTTTTGTAATGAAATGGATGCACTGTTTTTTTTTTCATTTTGATTTTTAATTTTTCACGATGCACATGTAACTTAAAGGTATGTTTGAATGAATGATGTGTGTGTGTGGATGTGTACATGCATGTGTGTGTGTGGATATTCACATGCATATGTGTAAAAGGGTGTGGGCCAAATATTACACGATTGAGAAAAGATCTGAATCTTGATTGACCAGAAGGGCCAGCTTTCATGGTCTACCTACCAAGACATTGAGACAAAAAAAAATCAGTAAGCATATCAGTGTATATTGTATTCCTGGGGATATCCCACGGACTGTTTTTCTCTGTCTGTGATGACAGTTCCTCATCTTCTCTTTTTTTTCCCCTCAAGGCCTGACTAAGCACATTGGGTTACGCTGCTGGTCAGGCATCTGCTTGGCAGATGTGGTGTAGCGTATATGGATTTGTCCGAACGCAGTGACGCCTCCTTGAGCTACTGAAACTGAAACTGAAACTCGGCAGTATGTGTGTGCTGCATCAATGCATGGCATTGCTCTTCGACCTTTGTTGATTAACTCTCTCCATACGAACGGCGAAAGAGATGACGTTAACATTGTTTCTCCCCAATTACCACCATCAAAATATTACAAGCGGAAGGCTCTTATACTGAAGACGTGAATGTTGACAAAGAATACCACAATTCTGACGACGGAAGCTAAAGGTTGGGTCATTCAGACACCCACTGGACATCCGAGGGGTCTGTGTAGAGGAGAAGAGAGGACTGGCCGTACTGAGTGAGTTAATTAATGCTGGGGTCATTCAGACACCCACTGGACATCCGAGGGGTCTGTGTAGAGGAGAAGAGAGGACTGGCCGTACTGAGTTAATTAATGCTGGGGTCATTCAGACACCCACTGGACATCCGAGGGGTCTGTGTAGAGGAGAAGAGAGGACTGGCCGTACTGAGTTAATTAATGCTGGGGTCATTCAGACACCCACTGGACATCCGAGGGGTCTGTGTAGAGGAGAAGAGAGGACTGGCCGTACTGAGTTAATTAATGCTGGGGTCATTCAGACACCCACTGGACATCCGAGGGGTCTGTGTAGAGGAGAAGAGAGGACTGGCCGTACTGAGTGAGTTAATTAATGCTGGGGTCATTCAGACACCCACTGGACATCCGAGGGGTCTGTGTAGAGGAGAAGAGAGGACTGGCCGTACTGAGTGAGTTAATTAATGCTGGGGTCATTCAGACACCCACTGGACATCCGAGGGGTCTGTGTAGAGGAGAAGAGAGGACTGGCCGTACTGAGTTAATTAATGCTGGGGTCATTCAGACACCCACTGGACATCCGAGGGGTCTGTGTAGAGGAGAAGAGAGGACTGGCCGTACTGAGTTAATTAATGCTGGGGTCATTCAGACACCCACTGGACATCCGAGGGGTCTGTGTAGAGGAGAAGAGAGGACTGGCCGTACTGAGTTAATTAATGCTGGGGTCATTCAGACACCCACTGGACATCCGAGGGGTCTGTGTAGAGGAGAAGAGAGGACTGGCCGTACTGAGTGAGTTAATTAATGCTGGGGTCATTCAGACACCCACTGGACATCCGAGGGGTCTGTGTAGAGGAGAAGAGAGGACTGGCCGTACTGAGTGAGTTAATTAATGCTGGGGTCATTCAGACACCCACTGGACATCCGAGGGGTCTGTGTAGAGGAGAAGAGAGGACTGGCCGTACTGAGTTAATTAATGCTGGGGTCATTCAGACACCCACTGGACATCCGAGGGGTCTGTGTAGAGGAGAAGAGAGGACTGGCCGTACTGAGTGAGTTAATTAATGCTGGGGTCATTCAGACACCCACTGGACATCCGAGGGGTCTGTGTAGAGGAGAAGAGAGGACTGGCCGTACTGAGTGAGTTAATTAATGCTGGGGTCATTCAGACACCCACTGGACATCCGAGGGGTCTGTGTAGAGGAGAAGAGAGGACTGGCCGTACTGAGTGAGTTAATTAATGCTGGGGTCATTCAGACACCCACTGGACATCCGAGGGGTCTGTGTAGAGGAGAAGAGAGGACTGGCCGTACTGAGTTAATTAATGCTGGGGTCATTCAGACACCCACTGGACATCCGAGGGGTCTGTGTAGAGGAGAAGAGAGGACTGGCCGTACTGAGTTAATTAATGCTGGGGTCATTCAGACACCCACTGGACATCCGAGGGGTCTGTGTAGAGGAGAAGAGAGGACTGGCCGTACTGAGTGAGTTAATTAATGCTGGGGTCATTCAGACACCCACTGGACATCCGAGGGGTCTGTGTAGAGGAGAAGAGAGGACTGGCCGTACCGAGTGAGTTAATGTTCTTCTGGAGAGTTGTTTCAACACTTCTTTCATTGTAAACAGTGTATCGAGTAATGTATAGAGTATGACATCTCTCCACACCCATGCATAATGATGCATTGATTAGGCGAGAGAGTTTTACATTATGAATGATTCTTTCATTGTAAACAATGTATAGAGTATGACATCTCTCCACACCCATGCATAATGATGCATTGATTAGGTGAGAGAGTTTTACATTGTGAATGATTCGTGAACATGGTAAGTACAGAGAGTTAGTGCCATAATTCATTTTTGCAACATATAATCCACAGTGATTGTGAGAGTGTGGTTTTCTGTGCTCTGAGCTTGGTTAGTGTTTATCTGTATACTTTCTGATGTTGTCCTGGTGTGTATGTGTGTGCATGTGCATGTGGGAAAGGTATATGTAAGTGGTGTATTTTGTGTGTGTCAAAGACTTAAAGCATATGTGTGTTTTAGAAAGGACCAAATCTTCATGCGTGTGTGGTTTGTGTGCTTATAAGCATGTGTGTGTGTGTGTGTGTGTTTATGAGAGACAGAGAGGCAAGGAATGTTTTTGTGTTGTGCTCGCACACAAGTCTGTATCTCTTTTGTGCTTCATGTTCATCATTTTATGTCTGTGAAACGTTCCTGTATGTTTCCATGGAACTGATACACTGGTGTTCATCATTGTGATGGTTTGCTTTTCTGCTGTTCACAATTATGGCCAGTGTGTAAACCAGCTTTGTGAACCTTGCACAGTGCAGCATTGGACTCTGTGGCTGTCCCAACCATGACAGCACACATGGTGGTTGTGAAATAACAGGACTTCATATGTTGAAACAATTTTAATTTGGTTTTATTTAAAGATCAGTGCAGCCCTTGGTTGTGTGACTGTGTTCATCTCCATGCACGGTTGTGGAATGCTAAACCATTGACTGCATGGTTGTATAATGCAACATTGTACTTTATCCTTGTGTCTGTAAGAATAAAAAATGTTCAGTTTTAGTTTCAAGGAGGTGTCAGATTGGTTGAATTGTTAGACAGACAGAAATACAGAAAATCTTAGCCGTATGAAGAGCACAGGATAAGAGTCAAGATGGCTGTCGGAAAAAGAGGAAGCTAGGAATCAGGGATACAGAGGGGAGGTAACCTACTTCCGGGAGCTACTTTTGTTTTCTCCGCATTGGCGGATAGTAGTTTGCACAGAACAGGAATCGGACCTCGGTTCACTTAGCGCAATGTGCACACCAGACATCAGTTCACTAAGTGCAATGTGTACACTGGACTTCGGTTTATTATCTCCTTCGAAAGACTAGCACCTGGACCACCAGTCAAGGTCTAGAGTGGGAGTAAAAATCCTGACCTGTACATGGGATACCTGCTTACCATTCAGCCACAGCTCTCTTTCTTCTTATGTATATCTATATATATATATATACACATCTATTTTATATACATCTATGTAAATATATATTATATATATACATATATATATATATATATATGATATGATATGATATGAGTCATGTCTGACTATGACCATCAGAACAGCAGAGGAGGCAACTGCTGTCCCATCTGTCTGGTTTAGAATTTGATTATAGTGGAAAGTGTCTCGCCCAAGACACCCCCACTCTGGTTTAGAACTTGATTATAGTGGAAAGTGTCTCGCCCAAGACACCCCCACTCTGGTTTAGAATTTGATTATAGTGGAAAGTGTCTCGCCCAAGACACACCCCCACTCTGGTTTAGAACTTGATTATAGTGGAAAGTGTCTCGCCCAAGACACACCCCCACTCTGGTTTAGAACTTGATTATAGTGGAAAGTGTCTCGCCCAAGACACACCCCCACTCTGGTTTAGAACTTGATTATAGTGGAAAGTGTCTTGCCCAAGACACCCCCCCACTTTGGTTTAGAATTTGATTATAGTGGGAAGTGTCTCGCCCAAGACACCCCCCCACTTTGGTTTAGAATTTGATTATAGTGGAAAGTGTCTCGCCCAAGACACCCCCCCACTTTGGTTTAGAATTTGATTATAGTGGAAAGTGTCTCGCCCAAGATACACCCCCACTCTCTCAGCCAAGAGGGCTTCAGGACAGTCACGTTGGGATGGTCCCCATGCATGTAGCACTAAGAGGTAGTGCTGTCTTGCCTGCTAAAGTCATAGTCTTTCACAGAAGACATAAGCTGTAAATGAACTCCCATTGCAGTGGAGAAACCGTTTGTGGGCAGGAGTGTAGGACTATATGATACTGTCTGTGTAACACTCAGCATGTGGTCCATAATTTGTGTGACTCGTTCTGCAGCTCTGTGTGTGTGTGTGTGTGTGTGTGTGTGTGATACTGGTGTGTGCAATTCAGTGTTGTTGTTGTTGCATTAGGCTGTACAATTTGCTTGATGCTATAAAAAAAAATATATTAAAAAAAACAAAAAAAAAAAAAACGTGAGGTGATTTGAATTATTGGGAGACAATGTTGAACTTTGTGATGTCGCACTTTACCTTGGTGTTTCTGTCTGACAGTGACTGCAAAGGTTGTAACTGT
>NC_134904.1:3053599-3056099 GCF_041734735.1 Babylonia areolata | reverse complement strand
ATAGAATGATTGACAATAGTAAAGAGTGGTAACTCTCTCCATTCACAAGGTACACAACTTCATGTCAATGTTGCTTATGCTACCGATTCAGCTAGCACACAGGTAAATAAAAGATACATTGGAACAAACCCAGACACTTCCTCAAAAACGAATTAAGCGCCGGGCTTGTCCTCACACCGATCATTTGACATGTGCACACAGCAGCAATGACAGACGAAAATTAATGTGCAAACGCAAAGTAGCTTTTATTCAAGACCGGCATAGCCTTTTAATCCTGAATAAGTTACACAGAATATACGGACAATACAGAACAAACATGGTTGCCTCGATGTTGTTTAAAAAAATTTTTTTTATTATCTTTAGTTATTTCAAGTCAATGCTGCTTATGCTACCGATTCAGCTAGCACACAGGTAAATAAAAGGTACATTGGAACAATGTGCGTTTATGTGTGTTTGACTGTGCTTTCAAGTCTGTGAGGCTGCATGTTTGGCGTGTATCTGTTGTGCATGTGTGGGTGTGTGGGTGGGTGTGTGTCTTCATGTTTTGCATTTGTTTGCTTATTTATTATCATTGTTGTCTTGTTTATTTATTTATTTATTATTATTATTAGTTTTATTATTATTATTGTTATTATTATTATTATTATTACTACCTTTTTTCCATATTATAATTAATATTTATTTATTTATCTGTTTATGTATTTGTTTACTTATACGCTTATCTATTATTCATCAACCTTTTTTTTTTCTCAAGGCCTGACTAAGCGCGTTGGGCTACGCCGCTGGTCAGGCATCTGTTTGGCAGATGTGGTGTAGCGTATATGGATTTGACCGAACGCAGTGACGCCTCCTTGAGCTACTGAAACAAAAAATTCAAGGGAGGTACGAATAGGGTGTGACACCGGGCCCTTCCTGGTCGGAAAGTCTGGCTGTCTGTCAGAGGAATTAGGCTGTCTGAAGGCGGACCTTTCTTTTGTCAAGTAGGTATACGCAAGACTGACGACACACCCTTGATAGGTTTGGTTGCTATGTGTGTGTGTGTGTGTGTGTGTGTGTGTGTGTGTGTGCTGTAGAGCCAGAGAAACACACACACGTACATACACACGCACACACACACACACACACGCACGCACGCACGCACACAAACACACACACACACACACACACACACACACACAATTTCCCTTCATTTGAAAAGACGAAACTGTAACTTAACTATGCCAGTGATGACGATTTGTTCTGTCCAGATAATTCTGTTGTGTACCGCATCACACACAAAGAAAAAAACACACCCCCACCCCAAAAAAAAAACGTTGCCAATTAAAAGACGAGATATCAACCACATCTTCCTGTCTGTTCTATGTTCATATGAATGCCTGTCTGATGGAGCACATGTCCATTGTACTGCAGTTGTGTGTGTGTGTGTGTGTGTGTGTGTGTGTGTTTGACTCATAAATGCGAGAAATTAATTAAGCTAGTCTAAGTAGCCATAACTGGCTCAGTTGTGTGTGTGTGTGTGTGTGAGTGTGCCGATGTGTGTGTGTGTGTGTGTGCGTGCGTGTGTGCCGGTGTGTCTGTGCCGTGCGTGTGTGTGTGTGAGTGCGCGCGCGCACACACGCACGCACGGTGCACAGCAGGATGGTATTTTCTTCTTCGTTTTGTTTAGACCACTGGTCTCGCCAAAGATGTTTGTGTGAGAGAGAAATGTAAGTTCAGATAGTTCTGAGGTATAGTGGAGAGATGATCAATGATTATTCTGTTTGGGGTCGTGCTCACAGTGAATATATAACTTTCCATTCGGGTCAACAAGGAAAATTACCTGAAGTACACCAAAAAAGAAATAATGACAAAATATAATATAATGAAGGATCGATTTTTTTTTCATGTGATTGTCGGCCTTAATTTCGTTTCAAGCCAAGAACTTTTCAGTAAACGTCCATATTAGATGGAAATGAACATTCAAGAACAATATATAATTGTAAACAATGTTCTTTTTCTTCTCATCATCACCATCATCATCATCAGTAGTAGTAGCAGCAGTAGTAGTGGTTCTAGTAGTAGTAGTAGTAGTATGATCATTATCATTATTAGTAGTAGTACTTGTTGTGGTATCATTATCATTATTGTTCTAACTGTTAAATGGAAAGGAAACAAAAAGTTACATCCTGATCGGGATTTCCCGTTGTGAGTGACCATGACCTTTTGCGAACAGAGGCAACCAACAGCGCATCACTGCTATATCTTTTGGGTGATTCCCAAACCACACTAGCCAATAACTTGTATCAAGCGATTCTGGAATATGGTATCTTCGCGATGGGCAGTTCCATAATCGATCTACCTGTTTTCTGGAGTTTTTCTGAAGGATGTTCCGGACAAAGCTGTTTTATGATCACTATGCCAGACACTGGCACTTGCAAACAACGACAGCAACAACAAATAATTAATGAAGGGGAAAAAAAAAAGATTAAATGATCACTGAAATAAAATAAAAATGTCCTGG
>NC_134904.1:3046099-3051099 GCF_041734735.1 Babylonia areolata | reverse complement strand
GTGTGTGTGTGTGTGTGTGTGTGTGTGTGTGTGTGTGTCTGTGTGTGTGTGTGTGTGTGTGTGTGTGTGTGTGTGTGTGTGTGACGGTCTATAGGAGAACGGACTAGTAACCCACACCCAACCCAGCACTAACGCCCAGACAATAAATACAAACACAGACTACAACAAAATAAAAGTTCGATATGTATTTATTCAGCACATGGAGCAAACAATACACAGAGGGTTTAACAGACGACGGAAAACAACAAAGCACCTTATTACACAGACAAGTAATTCAGATAATTAATCAGCGAAGGCTTGAAATGGCACAATCCTTCAAGTGAAGGCCCATGATTTCAAGAGTGAATAAATCCACCTCTGTAAGGAATATAAAACGATGATGAAGCGTGTGTGTGTGTGTGTGTGTGTGTGTGTGTGTGTGTGTGTGTGTGTGTGTGTGTGTGTGTGTGTGTGTGTGTGTGGAGACGGTGACACGGAAACACAGGCACTAAGTTGGTGACGATGCAGGTAAGAAGGAGGCAGCGACGACGATGAAGAAGTGGTGACGACGACGAAGATAGGTTTTAAAAAGATGAGTCTTTAGTGATGAGCGAAAAGCAGAAATAGAATCAGATGCATGGATATAAGGAAGGTTGTTCCAGATGTGAGGAGCAGCAAAGAAGAAAGAACGTTCACCATAGGTTCTTGTATTGACGCGAGGAAGTTTCAAAAGGTAACTGTCAGAGGAAGAGCGGAGATTTCTTGTGGGAGTGTAGACACTGATAAGGTCAGAAAGATAAGTAGGTCCTGCGGAGTGGAAAGCAGGATAGCAGAGACACGCAACTTTGTATTTAATTCTCGCTTCAATGGGGAGCCAATGTAGAATGTGGAGGTGAGAAGAAATGTGATCAGTACGTGGGACTCTGAGAGTCAGACGGGCAGCATTGTTTTGAAGTTTTTGAATTCGCTGAAGAATATTATGTGGACAGCTTATGAGAAGAGAATTACAGTAGTCAATTCGTGACAGCACAGAGGCAAATAAAGAGTTTTAGTAGTTTCAACAGAAAGGTACTGATGGATAGAGTTGATGCGACGAAGTTCACAATTGACTATGCGTATCAGATTTACTACCTGAGCATGCATGCTGAGGTTTGAGTCAAGAATGACTCCAAGGTTCCTTGCTGATTTAGAAAACTGAACTGTGGCATCACCAACTACAATAAAGGCAGGAGAAGAACATTCTTGCAGAGGAAATAATCATAGCTTCAGTTTTGTCATCATTCAACTTTAGTTTGTTGAATGTCATCCAGGATTTAACATCAAAATGTTACAATTAAATGTCACACCGAATGACAAACAAAACAATAACGAACATTCCCACTTCCATCATTATCCACACAATCTGACATGAACCTCCACAGATAATGGCAAAACACTGTCATCCTGTAACTCTATTGAAAGAAAAGGTAGAACACAATCATCTAAGACTGATGAAGTCTGGAACAGCAAATCATATGACAGGTGGTGTTACTGTTCAATAAGACGTACTAAAAGATCTTGATACACATGACCACTACACAGCTGATTTGATCAGGTGCTGACACTCAAACTGGGCTGTGTTCAGATCAATCTGACTCTGGCAGATGACTGAGGTAGCCCCCAACGTTTTCTTTGCCAGGAATGGCTTTCACTGTGAACGAGAAATGCTGTGATTGTAGAGCCCAGTACGTCAGTCTGCCGCTGACCTTTTTGGCCCTGTCCAGATAATGCAGCGGTGCATAGTCCACCTGGATGACAAACTCCTTCCCGTAGAGGTAGGGTTCAAACCTCTGAATACCCTACACAAGGGCCAGACATTCCTTCTCTATTGTGGGGTAATCGCGTTCAGCTGGACCCAGTTTTTTACTGGCACACGCCACTGGTTGAACACCCATACCTTGATCTTGGAGCAGAAGAGCTCCCAACCCCACGTTCGAAGCGTCAGTCCGCAGTATGAAAGGCTTGGACAGATCGGGGAGACAGCAAACTGGCCTACTGCAGAGAATTTGTTTGAGCTGCAGAAAAGCTCTCTCGCAGTACTCATCCCAGATAACTTTGTTTGGCTCCTTGCTCTTGGTTTTGTCAGTCAAGGGAAGAGCGATTTCCGCAAACTGAGGAACGAACCTCCTGTAAAATCCCACGAGGCCCAGAAACCCTCGGAGCTGTCGTTTCGTACAGGGACGAGGTGATTCTCGGATCTTCGCCATTTTTTCTTCATCTGGCCAAATTTTCCCAGCACCCACATGGTGACCCAGATAGTCTAACTCCCTGTGGCCGAGAAAACACTTGGTGGGCCGTGCTGTCAGCTTGCCGGGAAAACACGCTGTGTAAGAGCCTTAGATGACCTGTTTCATCGACAGAGGAGATGAGAACATCGTCCATGAAGTTGTCCACGTCCGGGCTGTTGAGAGGCATGCATTTTGACATAATTAATTAAAAGGAAATAACTGTAATGTTAAGCTATGTTCACAAAAATCCATGTCAGAAGCTGCCACCCAGTTGCAGTCAGCCTGACACAGCAACACACTTCAGTCAGACACAGCCAGTTGCCGTCAGCCTGACACAGCAACACACTTCAGTCAGACACAGCCAGTTGCCGTCAGCCTGACACAGCAGCACACTTCAGTCAGACACGGCCAGTTGCAGTAAGCCTGACACAGCAACACACTTCAGTCAGACACAGCCAATTGCCGTCAGCCTGACACAGCAACACACTTCAGTCAGCCAGTTTCCGTCAGCCTGACACAGCAACACACTTCAGTCAGACACAGCCAGTTGCCGTCAGCCTGACACAGCAACACACTTCAGTCAGACACAGCCAGTTGCCGTCAGCCTGACACAGCAACACACTTCAGTCAGACACAGCCAGTTGCCGTCAGCCTGACACAGCAACACACTTCAGTCAGACACAGCCAGTTGCCGTCAGCCTGACACAGCAACACACTTCAGACACAGCCAGTTGCCGTCAGCCTGACACAGCAACACACTTCAGTCAGACACAGCCAGTTGCCGTCAGCCTGACACAGCAACACACTTCAGACAGACACGGCCAGTTGCTGTCCGCTACGGCGCTCTCCAGACGAAAAATAAACAACATTATTGGGATTCACGCTGCTGGTATCACTGAAGAGTTCCGTATCATTAAACTGTGTGCACGCCACAAATGAACTGAACAGCTGGCTGGAGACGCCTGGTGGCCAGTGTGAACACTTTCCTCCGGCATACATGTCGGGAAAGCGGAAAATGATGTGCGCACAATTCTCAGCAATTCTCAGCAGCTGACTGAGCTAAGAGCATGAATGTGGCTCGATGCTTTTTGCATTGTTTTTGTTAGTTGGTTGTTGTTGTTTTTTTAACCAGTTATTTTGAAAATACTGAGATCGAAAACAGATCGAAGGTGCTGATATTCTATCCGCTAAATAAAGAAAAAAATCATCTATTTTTTCTTTT
Organism: Babylonia areolata; assembly: GCF_041734735.1. Classification (NCBI taxonomy): domain Eukaryota; kingdom Metazoa; phylum Mollusca; class Gastropoda; order Neogastropoda; family Buccinidae; genus Babylonia; species Babylonia areolata. The sequence goes on along the minus strand of NC_134904.1, from coordinate 3,047,631 downwards.
TCTTTTCTGTGTGTATTTACAGAAAAAAAAAATTTGTATGTTGTAGATACTTTAAAGTGAGTTCATTGTGCACATGTGAACAAACTTGCACAACTTTTGCTTGTCTACTTGTACGAATGGTACGTGGTATGTACGAATGAGTAAGTGAAATAGTTTCATTTGTAAATTTATTTTGTGTACATGCAGGAATATCATTGGGTTTATGTTTTAGTCTGGCACACATTCTTCTTCTTCCTTCCCTCCCTCCTTCCTTCCTTCCCTCCCTCCTTCCTTCCTCTCCCTCCCTCCCTCCCTCCCTCCTTCCTTCCCTCCCTCCCTCCCTTCCTTCCTTCCTTCCCTCCTTCCTTCCTTCCCTCTTTAACTCTATCAAGAATCATGGGGCGCCACTGACAGAAAAAAAACACCTGTTCACCAGATTCCTCCACGTCTGTTGGTTGTGTGTCAAAGCCTTTTCAAATGGGTTTCTCATACATTCTGTGAAGTTGTCATCAGTCTTTTTCTTTTCCTTTTTTCTTCTTCTTGTTTTCCCTTCTCCATCTCCCTCTCTCAATAGTTCCTAGGAGGATTGTTTTAGCAAGGTTGTTGGATCAGGCTCCTAAATTATTATTATTATAATTTTTTTTTTTAGCAGATGTTGCTTCAGCTTGGTGTTTAAATCTGCACACGCCTCCTTGAAACTGAAACTAGAAGTGAAAAAAAAAAGGCTTCCAAGAAAAGAAGTCCTCTGTTGTTCAGAGAATCGGTAAACCGAAAGTAGGATCCATTGCCACAATGTGCTGGTGGGATTTGCCTCATTCAGACTGCGGTTCTCGCGTAGAGCGTGGTATGGGGTAGAATTGTTTGTATTTCATTCCTTCGTGAATTTGTATCCTAGATCAGGAACCGTGTTGTGTTGTGTTGTGTTGTGTTGTGCGTGTGTGTGTGTGGGTGTGTGTGTGTGTGCGCGCGCGCGCGTGTGTGTGCCCCATGTGTGTGTGTGTGTGTGTGTGTGTGCCCCATGTGTGTGTGTGTGCCCCATGTGTGTGTGTGTGTGTGTGTGTGTGCGCGCGCGCGCTTCAGCTGGACTGTACGCCAGCTCAGCGCCAGCCGGTGCAACACACAGCTACTATATATACAGACCTGACACAATCGGGAAGTTCCAAACGCGGGTGTCACCATCGACCAGACTGATTCAGTTTGCGCAGCGCAATCTCTAGTCACAGCGGCGGTTATTTTTGTGGTTATTTTTAGTACCTGCAACCGCAAAACATGATTTCACATCCCAAACATAACCAAAAAATTGTAAAAAAAACCCCAAACTACCGTTACGCCCCAACCAGCCACAGACCAACTTTCGCAAAAAACACAACCCACACACGCCCTGTTTAACGCTAACAATGCCCGCCTTCAACTAACGACCAGAATCTGTGAACGAAGCTGAACTAAATATGCGTAGATGCAAAATTTGTGAACCAAAGTGTTACTCGCTAGTGGAAGTGTGGAGTATAAAATCCAGTGACGACGCTGGAACTATCGGGAGACGGTGGTGCAGA
>NC_134904.1:3036099-3041099 GCF_041734735.1 Babylonia areolata | reverse complement strand
CCCCCCGCCCCCGCCCCCACACCCTACCCCCCTGTATCCCCCCTCCTCCTCTACGATATGAGCATGGGAAACACAATATTGGGCATCTAAAAAATCATCTACAAGATCACAGACAGCAACAAAAAACGAAATCCTTTTCATAAATCATCGCACGTAATTCGTAAGCATTTATAGATATCACTTTGTTTACGAAAAACCAAACAATTGCCAAATATTTCAAATTGTATTGAAAATGTGTACAGCTGAGGGGTTTCTACACACACACACACATACGTACACACACACACACACACACACACACACACACACGAGCGAAGAAACTGTCCTGTATGTGTGACCACTCTAGTGGTGTCCGTTGTGGGGATACCGGGGGTCTTTCAGTATAAACAGCACCCCCGCCTTCTGGAAATTCTGTGCTGGAAATTTCCTCTTTTCTGTCACTCTCTTTGTTTCTGCCTTTTTCTTTCTTCACTGTTGTCTCCTTTTTCTGCCTTCCCAGTCCATTCCCCTTTCTTTCTTTTTTTTAAGCAAGCCTTGACACTTTTTTTTCTTCTCTTTTCTGCAGTCTATGATGTACTATCTGTGCTGGTTTGCTCTGGCGATTAGGTAGTGAGATGTAAACACTGGGATGGGCACTAGCTGCCCATTCTGCAGTGCTATTTGCCTATATGGCCTTTTTTATGTATTTTTTGTTTGGCTTTGAAGCATTGTTGGGTTTTCCCCCCTTTTTTACGATTTTTTGCAATCTGGGGATGATAAATTAAGCGGAATGGCTGGCGTCCTCAGCATGGCCTAGTCTTATTTACCATAAGGAGGTAAATGGTTGGGATACTGTGTCATGAACTGTGTTTTGTGGGTTTGTCTTAGTGGGTTTTTGTTGTTGTTGTTGTTGTTTGGAGGGTTTTTTTGTTGTTGTTGTTTTTTGTAAATGTGACAGATTTGTGTTGACGCGGTTGAGCATTTGTATGGTTTGACAGTCCTGATATGGCCCCGTGCGGTCGGCTGGACAATAAGCAACAAGAATGAAAATGACTCAAGTGGTACTGAGAAATCAATGAACAATGGACCGAACAATAGTACCGAAAGTGCTGACTGCACACAGGTATGAGTCACCATGTGAGGATGTCGAGGCTTTGATGTGGCTGGGACGGACAGGAACCGCCAGCAGTCACTTCTCGACCTCTCAATGGGCGGCCGTAATGCAATCTCTCAGATCAACAGCTACCGTCATTTTCCGAGGAAGACCTGTGTATTGTCATGTTCTCTCGCACTCGGGAAAAAAAAAGGGTCAATGTCGTGGAAAAACTTTCAAACAACTGGCCCGGTATGAGAACACTAACGTAACTTGTGATGACGTTGTTAGTGTCATTTCATCTCGTACGACCCAGTACATCCGTCAGTACCCCATTGAAGCGTCACTCTTGTCTCAGCCAAATTTGAACCCGGTTTACAACAGTTATGAATAAACATACACGGTGTTTGTTCGTTTATTCGTTAGTTAGTTAGTTCAGTTCACTTCAGTTCCGCTCAGCTCAGTTCACTTCAGTTCAGACGTGAAATACATTTGTGGTAATTACTCCATTCTTTGTGTGTGTGTGTGTGTGTGTGTGTGTGTGTGTGTGTGTGTGTGTGTGTGTGTATGTGTGTGTGTGTGTGAATAGCTGCAATTAATCCTACCAGTCAGTTAGCCCACAGTTCGACAGTAATGTTGGTAATGTTGCTGCATAATGAATGATTCAGTCTGCATATATTAGAAATAGTTCAATGGTTAAAAAAAAAAGAAAGAAAAAGAAAAAGAAAAGAAGAAAAAAGAAAAAGGATTCCTTGCTTCACAGTGCTGTCCTCATAGCACTTACTACATATCGCTGCAGAACCTCCATCCTCGAGCTGGGTATGGCTGTTCTACATGAACAAGATTACCATCTGTAACGTGTGGATACGCGGCCCATGTATTCCATGCTTTAGTATTTCTAATTGTATTGAAAATGTGTACAGCTGAGGGGTTTCTACACACACACACACACACACACACACACACACACACACACACTGACTGAAACCATTTATTGTCAGATTAACTATTTGTTGTACTGACATTTTCGCAACCATTTGAATAAAATATTAACTGAGCAACACAAGGAAATTCTGATTTGAGGGAAGGTATGATTAAAAAACAACAACAACAACAAAAACCCAACATATTCAACAAATCAAGTTACCAAATTTCATTAATATCATTATCTCAAAAAATATTCTAACGCACACACATACTCACATACGTGTCTCCCCCACCCTCTCCCTACATACATCCATGCTTTAGTATTTCCCCTTTCAGAGAATAACGACACATACCTACACCCTGTAAAAGCTTGGAAGGCTGTCAAGGCTTCTGAGGACTTTGAGCCAAGGTGCACAGCGACTGTGTGGGCTGCTATGTTTTTGAAGATTTTTCCTACCCTGAGAGCAACTCACAGTTCTTTTACTGCATTCATCTAACTCAGACAACAGCACGTGCAACTACATCTGCGTCTGTTTATTTATTTTATTTTATTTTATTTTATTTTATTCTCTTTGTTTTGTACGCTTATATTTGACTTCATCAAGTTTTTGCGCATTATAAATATTATTATTAGTAGTAGTTTTTTATTTATGTATTTATCTATTATTTATTTATTTACTTATTTCTTTTTATTTTATTTTATCAATAATTTTTATTATTAAATTTTTTTTTGTTTGCGTGTGTTTTTTTTTCCCTCAAGGCCTGACTGAGCGCGTTGGGTTACGCTGCTGGTCAGGCATCTGCTTGGCAGATGTGGTGTAGCGTATATGGATTTGTCCGAACGCAGTGACGCCTCCTTGAGGATACTGATACTGATACTGATACTGCGTCTGTTGTCCCAGTGAAGACTCTCTGCTGGCCGTCTTTGGCACAGTCATCCACATGTAACATCAGACGACAGACTGTTTCCTCAGTGGTACAAGGCTCTGTTCTGCCTGTGTCTTTGCTGGATGAGTGTGGTGTTTTCTCTGCACTTGTAAGAATCTGGTCATGGACTTATGCTTCATCCAAAAGAGTCTCTGCAGTGAACGTGAAGAACTGTTCTTATCAACACGCAGAAAGCCTTATCAACACGCCTTATCAACACGCAGAAAGCCTTATCAACACGCAGAAAGCCTTATCAACACGCCTTATCAACACGCAGAAAGCCTTATCAACACGCCTTATCAACACGCCGAAAGCCTGCAGTGAACTTGAAGAACTGTTCTGATCAACACGAGGAAAGCCTGCAGTGAACTTGACGAACTGTTCTGATCAACACGAGGAAAGCCTGCAGTGAACTTGAAGAACTGTTCTGATCAACATGCAGAAAGCCTTATCAACACGTAGAAAGCCTTGCAAGTTCCCTGGCACCTGAGCGGAAGTAGTGACCTTTCTTCGGGCACCAGAACTTCGCTTGCAGTAGATTTCAAACTGTCGGCTATTTAGACATCAAAGGCAATGTCAATCAAAATCAAATATGTAAATCAAAGTGCCACATGATGCATGGCAAGAAACTGACGTCCACAGCATCCTTGAAAGTAGTTGTCGGTGTGACAGCACGTGGATGGGGGCAGGACACCGACAGCACGTGGATGGGGGCAGGACACCAACAGCACGTGGATGGGGGCAGGACACCGACAGCACGTGGATGGGGGCAGGAACATGGAAATGTTTGCACCAACTTGTGGGGCACTATCCGGAACGGGGACAGGGATAGTCTCACGGTGGTTTGTTTCAGTGAAGTGTGAAGGATATTGCAACAGGACTGTACTGCTTTCAATGACATCGTCCAACACTTCAGCAGGAACTGATGGAAAGGCATGCATGCACGTACATACACTCACCAACTGACTGGGTTCAGGGTCCCCCTCAGCACGCATACACGACCAAAATGACAATCATGGATGGAGATCCTGTTGACACACCCTTCAAATAGACACGTCATGTCTTGTCTTCTTTCAAGTTAATTATGGGCTGGACAGCGCTAAGTTTGTATAGCGTAAAGAATGTTCCTAAATCTATGGAATTAGCGTAGTAGTCTTAGGAAAATACTGAACGATTATCTAGACTTAGCTCTGTAATGATCACCAGTGTAACCGTGGCCATGTCTCTTTGATGAAGTGAATACATTCCGTCAAACACAGAAGTCGGTTGATGTCCTCTGGATCAGCCTCACGTGACGAGAAGAACTCTGCCTGCTGACTGTCACCTTGTCCTGAATTTCTGTACAATGAGGTCGATGAGGGGACTCGAAGTGGCGGTGGTGATGGCAGTGGGATGGGAGGGAGGGAGGGGATTGGGCAAAACTCAGGCCTCTGCCTAGATCTCCATGTCGCTGACACATCCTCGCTTGACTGCCCTGACCCGATCCTAACCCAGAAAAAAAAAGGTTTGTTGGCCAACGGCCGCACGCGACTGAACCACCGCTGCCACCCCCACCCCTTCCGCAACGCTTACTACCTAATATGGAATTTATCTTGTCACTGACAAAGACTTCACTCTCAGAACACACAACTTACATTGATGTCCCGATAGTTGCTCAGCATTCTCAACTTGCCATCGACCCCGTTCTTTCCAGTTCTTCTGAACTTCCGACACCGGAAATCGTCTGCTTAGCTCATCAAAAGGGAGACAACCACAGTCCGTCTTTGTGTCTTCCACGTGCCGCCAAGCGGGACAACTCGGAAAAACCGACAACCCGACCGTCTTGGAGTACAGGTCATGGAGTACAAAGAATAACTTTGTGTTCTCGCCTCGTAGTCTCCTGCAGACGAAAGTTTGGATTGTGTAATCCGAAAGCGGTGAAGACGTTATTCATTTTGAAGTAGATGTTAACGAGATTAGATGAATAAGATCACTGATTGAAAAAGTCGCGTTTTTGAAAGAAAAACAACAACAACAACAAAAAGAACTGCCTGAATGAACAGACACGAATGTAGATCTACTCTCTCTCTCTCTC
>NC_134904.1:3018599-3031099 GCF_041734735.1 Babylonia areolata | reverse complement strand
CTGACAGTCAACCGTATCATGAGCACAGGATGTTGTGTGTGTGTGTGTGGTTTTTTTTTTTTTTTTTTTTTTTTTTTTTTAAATGCGAAGATGCAAGAAGAGGAGATGGCGATTGGCCCGTCATACAGGATCCAACCAGCCAGCGTGCAGAGCGTTCGTTCGAGCCTCGGTCGAGGTCTGTGCGATGATACAAAGTGCCACTCACACACAGGAAGCGTCAGCAGTGACGTCACCCTGGCCAACCTCAAACCTCACACAGCAGAGGACCCGTGCACACAGGACAGGATGATTCACTGACGCACCGGACTTTGAACGCTCGTCACACACACGGATATCGGTTAATTAAGCGAGACGGGCACATGAATCACCACCCATCTGCGCTGAAAACCAACACGCGCGGACTGATTGACATTCGAGAGGATCGCCGGTCATTTTCCAACTCCGGAACATCGGGGGTCTGAGGATATAAATACGGTCATCGACGTCCAGGGTTTCATCATTTCTTTTCGAGTCGTTCGACAGAAACGACGATTACAAGTTGTTTTTTTCATTTTCTGGCGAAAATACCTCGTGAACATCATTCGTTGGATCTACTATATATCACCATACCTTCAAACACGAGCTGTTCTGTGTATGTTCATGATCAACCATAGCGTGTACAATTTGTAACTCTGAAAACGTCTCAACAAATCCCGAAGAACATTCGCCCACAGTTTCTACACGACGGAGGGGAGAAAACCCCCCAAAACAAACAAGAACAAACGCGAACTTCACCCCCCAAAAAGAAATTGTCAGATAAATACAAACTGGTTATAAAAAAAAAATTTTTAAAATCAGTCAGGGCACTGACCATTCCTTTGCCCTCTTCAGTCGATTCTAGTGCCGACACCTGAGGAAGAAGAAACATCAAAGAAAGACACCATCTTCCAACAAAACAAAAAAGACGCTGTACGCCATCATCCAAACTTTAACCAAGCACCAAGTATGACGAAGACGGCGACGACAACAACAGGATGGTTGGCTCTGTCCGTGATGGTGATGCTGACTGCGGCACTGCCCCCCACGGGCACTCTTCCACCAGTGGCAGAGAACTCGCTACAGCGGCACCTGGTCAAGAGGGACGACCCCGCCAGCCGTATCCGCCCCATCGCCAGCAAGCCTCTGGAGGTTCGGGACGAGGACCCTGACAGTGACACCGCCCTGGCCGCTGTGAGTACTGACACTGAACACACGTGTTGTCGTCGTTGTCGTCATCACCATCATGATCATCACCATCACAACCATCATGACCATCATCATCATCATCACCATCATCATCATAACAATAACTTGTCTGTGTTGTAATATTGCGCCTCTGACTAAATTTTCAATAACAGATGATGTAAAAAAAAAAAAAATTTTTTTTTTTAAACCCCAGTAACCTGTATATATTGTGATATCGGAGCTGGCGAAATTTCTCGAGTTTGAAGTAATGAAAATAATAATAATAAGAAGAAGAATTAACAATGACTTATCTATTTTGTAATATTGCGCCAGGAGAAATTTCTCCAGTTTGATATGATAAACTTTTTCTTCTTCTTTTTTTTCCTCTTTTTTTCTTTCCTTGTCTCATCTGATATCTGATGATGATGATGTTGATGATGATGATGATGTCGATCAACATTACATAATAATGATGGTAATGTTAACGATCATCCTCGTTCCCAATAGCTGTCTGGAAAGGTTGGAACCCCGATCCCCTTCTCCCTCTCTCTCTCCCTTCCCCTCTCCCTCTCTCTCTCTCTCTCTTTCTCTCCCCCTCTCTCCATCCCTCTCTCCCTTTCCACCCCCCTCTCTCTCTCCCTCCCCCCCCCTCTCTCTCTCTCTCTCAGTTCAACAGTACGTGATTTGTAAGCAGAAGATATCTGTCATTGATCTCAAGGAAATGACACAAATGTTCCATGCTTCCTTTCCGGACAAGAACGTTGGTCTCTCTGTTAGTCATCATTGTTACGATAATGATACTCGAACGCAACCGAAAAGTATTTTCCCAATATATATATATAGAGAGAGAGTGAGATATAGTGTGGAGTGATGGCCTAGAGGTAACGCGTCCGCCTAGGAAGCGAGAGAATCTGAGCGCACTGGTTCGAATCACGGTTCAGCCGCCGATATTTTCTCCCCCTCCACTAGACCTTGAGTGGTGGTCTGGACGCTAGTCATTCGGATGAGACGATAAACCGAGGTCCCGTGTGCAGCATGCACTTAGCGCACGTAAAAGAACCCACGGCAACAAAAGGGTTGTTCCTGGCAAAATTCTGTAGAAAAATCCACTTCGTTAGGAAAAACAAATAAAACTGCACGCAGAAAAAAATACGAAAAAAAATGGGTGGCGCTGTAGTGTAGCGACGCGCTCTCCCTGGGGAGAGCAGCCCGAATTTCACACAGAGAACGAACGAACGAACGAACGAACGAATGTTTTATTCAGATAAGGCCAGAGCCCCTTACTGAAGGGGGAATCATTGATAAATAATAATTACAAAATGACATGACACAGTAAATAGACAATTCAAATCAACCAAAAATTGTTAGCACAATATCAACCATATCACCCAAAATAGTCAACACAAATATTCAACAACATTCACGAGATAACTGTACTTAGTCTCTTCAATCCTTCATATATATATATGGCCAAGTTATGCAGAGTACATTCCTGTCTTGAAGACATGAGTAAACTGAACCTAAAATTAGACGGATCTCTATAATATTTCGGTTGAATAAGTTTTTGTCTAAGGTCACACAAAGCAGGGCAACATAACAAAAAATGCAATTCATCTTCTTTACCCGAACTGCATAATCGGCATGTATACCTGGGTTCATTTAGAATGCTATACCTAAAACTATGAGAAGCAATACTAGAAATACCAAATCTAAATTTTGTCAGTGTACATTTTATATATCTGTTCAGTCCTAACTCAATGTATGGCTCAATCACATGTGATGTTTTAAAAAGTCTAAACTGTGCGAATCTATCACTAGTTTGTATATGATCATGCCAGTCTTGCCACCTGCAATCAATAATACGTTGTCTGAAACACTTTAAGAAACCTGCAATATCTTCCACCCCTTGATTATCCCATACAAATGCAAAGCCATATGTATTTAAACACTGACGAACACTCGTTGCCCAAGTCTTCTTACCATTATTATCCAAACTATATAACATTTTATATGCTTTAAATGGATATCTGTTTTCATTCATTCTAGTCAACTTTAACCAATATTTAATACATTTTATATAAGAATTTAGATAAATAGGGTATCTCCCCAGTTCGCCATAAACAAGATCATTTGGAGTTCGATTGTCTACATTAAGAAAACGTTTCAATGCAAACAAGTGCACTTTTTCTGTTACTATCCTATTTTCCAGTCCCCAGATTTCTGCTCCATACTGTAATATTGGCTGAACTTGCGAATCAAATAATCTAACAAATACACTAAAAGAACTACAGTCTACTTTATACAAAATATGAAGAATCAAAATAACTGCTTTTTTTGCTTTATTCGCAATGTCTTGACATGCAAAGTTGAAACTAAGTCTTGTTGAAAAATAAATCCCAAGATATTTATATGCGTTTACGACAGTTATTCTTTCACTTCCATATGACCATCTTTCATTTCTTGCCAAATACCCTCCCTTACGAAAAACAACAATATTTGTTTTATCCATATTTACCTTCAGCTGTAAATTAGTTGCAGCAGTGTATAAACTGTTAAGTTGTCGCTGTAAACCAACTGTTGTTATAGACAGCAAAATCATGTCGTCAGCAAAAAGTAAAACAAACAGTTCAATCAAATCAAAAGTAACACCATGTTGACCATTTTGCATAATTTCTAACGCTAGTTCATTAATAAAAAGTGAAAACAAGACAGGGCTACAGACATCCCCTTGCTTAACCCCACGAATACAATTCACACAATCTGATAATTTTGCCCCCGATCTCACTCTCGCTTTCACTTCATTATACATACTTTTCACACAAAGATACAGCTTACCACTGATTCCATTTTTCAACAAAACAGGCCATAAAAGTTTTCTAGAAATAGAATCGAAAGCCTTTTCAAAGTCAACAAAAGCAACATACAATTTTCTATTATTTGCAAACTGTTTTTGTATTGCGGCCATTAAAGTAAATATATGGTCAATAGTTGAATAGCCTTTTTTAAAACCAGCTTGATATTCTCCAATTATGTTATTCTGTGTTATCCATTCTTGTAGTCTATTGTTAATAATGGAACTGTATAACTTACTACTAATATCACTTAAAGAAATGCCTCTATAGTTGTTTACATTGTTAATATCACCTTTCTTAAACAATGGCATAATTATTGATTCTGTCCAATTGCTTGGATAGATTCCATTATCAAACAAATAATTAAACAGCTTCACCAGGAAACTAACAGTCGTCTCACCAGAATGTTTGAAAAATTCACCAATCAGTCCATCAGGGCCAGCAGATTTATTTCACACAGAGAAATCTGTTGTGATAAAAAGAAATACAAATACAAAAATAAGAGGGAAAAAAAAGAGAGATGAAAATACAGAAAACGAATTTCACTTCTAACTTCTTCTCTCTTTCTTTCTGTTTTTTTTTATCTTTCAAGTTTCGCTTTGAAGAATATAAAAGATACACGAGACGAATGTGACGTCTTTTACATCAGCAGCAGCAGCAGCAGCAGTAGAAAGACGTGGTTTGGTTGGCGTACGGCAAATAGCTAGAAATGATTATCAGAGCACTCCTCATCAGCTTCACTTTGGAAGCGAACAACCAAGCCAAACAAAAAGTACTGGATCAGAATTAAACCGGGCTTGGAATTGGTTTTGATCCTTTTTCCTTTTTTTCTTTCCTTTTTTGTCTTCGTTTTCTTTTTCTTTCTTTTTTTCTCTTTTTTTTTTCTTTACTTATTTATGTATTTTATTTATTTGTATTTTATTGCCTTTTTTCTTTACTTATTTATCTATTTTATTTATAAACATTTTGAAACAAGAGAGGCAAGGCCTTCAAGATTCACTTGTGATGCACTTTTTAAAAAAAAAATCCAAGCTTTTTATGTATTGAGTATAATTTCAAAATGTAATTTTTAAGATGAGAAAGATCAGTTTAAAGCAAACTAAGTCCCCTAGCATTAATTACAGAGTAATTTCCCTTATTTTACTGTCTGCACCAAAACGTTTGCAATAAACAAAACTTCCATGCTTAGCAAAAGAAGTTCCTGTTTGAACAAAAAATGATAATAACGACAGATCTTTTGTTGGGTCGAATATCAGATCAAAGTGCTAAGTTTAGAGAATACAAAAAATATAAATATAACAGTAAATGCATTATACTCAATACATAAAAAGTTTGGATTTTTTTTTAAAAGTGTATCACAAGTGAGTCTTGAAGGCCTTGCCTCTCTTGTGTGTATTTGTTTTTATCACAATGGATTTCTCTGTGTGAAATTCGGGCTGCTCTCCCCAGGGAGAGCGCGTCGCTACACTACAGCGCCACCCTTTTTTTCTTTCTTTTTTTGTATTTTTTCCTGCGTGCAGTTTTATTTGTTTTGTTTTTTTCCAATCCGAAGCGGATTTTTCTACATGATTTTGCCAGGAACAACCGTTTTGTTGTCGTGGGTTCTTTTACTTGCGCTAAGTGCATGCTGCACACGGGAACTCGGTTTATCGTCTCATCCGAATGACTAGCGTCCATACCACCACTCAGGGTCTAGTTGAGGGGGAGAAAATATCGGCGGCTGAGCCGTGACTGGAACCAGCGCGCTCAGATTCTCTCGCTTCCCATGCGGACGCGTTACCTCACTCCACTTATAGTAAAGCCCGCCGCTGAAAACCACTTAAACTGGTATCACTTTGTTTCATGTGATAATGTGTGTGTGTGTGTGTTTCCTGCATACAAGAAGACAAGCCGTCTATTCCTAATGTCAAACAGCGTATTCACTGCTAGTGACATCAAAGTTTTTTTTCATTGTACATTATCCATTTGTCCCTGTCAGTCCGTCTGTCTTTGTCTGTGCCTCTGTCTGTCTCTCTGTCTGTGTCCCCACTCCACCCCACCCCCTCTCTCTCTCTCGCTGCCTCTCTCTCTTTTTGTAAACTGGATAACGATGATGATGATAACAATAATATAAATTGTAAAAAAAAGCAGCAGACATGATTTTTTTCCCCTCCCCTTCGTGTTTGGTTTGTGCAAGCAATATCCTTTTATATTAATTATTTTTTGCTGATAGTTTAAACGCGATAAGTATAATGTGAATGGTCAGTTTCTTAATGTATGCGTACTTATTCTCCGCACGTCGCATATCTATGTGCTTGCGTGTGCTTGTGTATGCGTGCGTATGTAAATGTGTGTGCGTACGTACATGTGTGTACGTATGTACATGTGTGTGTGTGTGTGTGTGTGTGTGTGTGTGTGTGTGTGTGTGTGTGTGTGTGTGTGTTGGCCTACACGATTTTGTGAAGCTGCAGCCAGTGCATCACATATCATTACATCATATTACATCAGATCTGGCTGCGGCGCTCTAGACTGTTCTCTTTACTTCTTCTGTTCAGCTTCTGCTGAATTCGATGCTCCTCCTCCCTTGGCATGCATGCATGCATCATCATCATCATTACCATCATCATCATCATCACCATTACCATCATCATCATCATCACCATCACCATCATCAACATCATCATCACAACACTGTTACGTACGTCTCTAACACGCTGCAATGCTTGCATCCTGTCCCGCCCAGAACTACCTGATCCAGTTCGGCTATCACCGCAGTGGCAAACCGCTCGACTTCCTGGCCCCGCCACCCGGCGGAAGTGCCGCAGGTCAACAAGAGGATGAACAGACCAAGGCCATCAGGTGAGTGACGTCACAGTGGCAGCCACACAGTGGTAGACCACAGAGCTTTGAAGTTGTGGTGGTGGTGGTGGTAGTGATGAAAGGCGATTGGTCGATCTTGGATGTAAACAATGTCAAGTGGATGCGCAGTTTCAAAGTGCGTCGTGGTTTTAAGTTGTTGTCAGCAGACTTCCTTGGTCCAGGGATATAGGGCGGTAGGTGAGGTCACAGCGTTTGACGTAATGTTCGTCTATGTCTGTCTGTCTGTCTCTATCTGTTGTGTGTGTGTGTGTGTGTGTGTGTGTGTGTGTGTGTGTGTGTGTGTGTTATATCTCCAAACATACAAACAGATCCTGTGCTGCTGTTGAATCATCCAACAGGTACTTAGGAGTGGGGAAAGAACAGCTCTTACACCAACGCACACTAAACCTCATGGTACGTGAATGCTGTTCAACAGTGCATAGTAATCTGGGTCTATTGGGGTGTGAAGGTTGTTCAACAGTGCGTAGTAATCTGGGTCTACTGGGGAAAATAAAGGTGAAGAGGAACAACACACATAGCTGTACTTGATATCATTCCAGTCATTTCAGTCTTTCTGTCTCGAGTAAAACAAAATTAATCAGATAATTTCCACTCCAACCAAATAAGATAACATGAAATGAAATGAAATGATGAAATAAAATGATATGAAGAATAAAAGAAAATGTAAAAAAAAAAAAGATAAAATAAAATTAAAAAAAAAGACTTGGATTTTCAAGAGAGAGAAATCGAAATCAAAACTGATTTTTTTTTTTTTTTTTTTTTTGTGGGAAAATGAATAGACACTTATTGGCCTGTTTTCATCCTGCCCTCGTAAGGAAAATGTATAGATTAGTGTAGATAATACAAGAGAGAGAAAGGAGGAAATCAATACACACACAAGTCACACACACACACACACACACACACACACACACACACACACACACACACACAGAGAATAATTTGCTAACCTTATGCAGACGGAGCACAAACACAGGTTAACAAAATACAACACACAACGACATGAGACCAGTGAAGCGAGTGCAAAAGCAAACGACACCAACATCCACTGTGCCTCCACAGACGGTTCCAGAGTTTCTTCGGGCTGAGTCAGACGGGTACACTGGATGAGGACACCCTGAAGCTGATGAAGAGGGACCGTCGGTGCGGGGTGGCCGACCTTCCACCCGACGAGAACGAGGACTCCTCTCACGTGACACACGCGGGCAGCCAATCACCTTCCAGCTACGCACTGATGGGTATGTGGGACCACAAAAAACATGTCTATAATGTGTGTGTGTGTGTGTGTGTGTGTGTGTGTGTGTGTGTGTGTGTGTGTGTGTGTGTGTGTGTGTTAGCTATTATCATTAGTAGTAGTAGTAGTGGTATTGTTGTTGTTGTCGTCATCGTCGTCATAAACAGCATATCTGATTAAGGAATAGACTCATGTTACTGGGTTTTTTTGTTTGTTTGTTTGTTTTGCTTTTGTTTTTGTTTTGTTGTTGTTGTTGTTGTTGTTTTTATTTACTGCCTTTCCTTTCTGATCTTTGATTCAGAGCAGTTGGTTTGTTTTGTTTTGTTTTGTTTTGTTTTGTCTTACACACACACACACACACACACACACACACACACACACATACACACACACAAATGTATCTCTCTCTCTCTCTCTCTCTCTCTCTCTCTCTCTCTCTATATATATATATATATATATATATATATATATCTTACAGTTGGTTTTTTTGCCTGTGTTTTAAAATAT
Source organism: Babylonia areolata (assembly GCF_041734735.1). Classification (NCBI taxonomy): domain Eukaryota; kingdom Metazoa; phylum Mollusca; class Gastropoda; order Neogastropoda; family Buccinidae; genus Babylonia; species Babylonia areolata. The sequence goes on along the minus strand of NC_134904.1, from coordinate 3,022,444 downwards.
AGCCTATATTGTCAAAGCTTCAATTTTGAATAGTTGTTTCAGTTCATCTCGCAACCATTAAAACATTAAAGTTAAAACAACCAAGTAAACAATTGTGCAATGGTCACGCAGTGTTGTAGTGTGTGGTGTGATGGTGTGGTGTGTGGTGTGTGGTGTGATGGTGTGGTGTGTGGTGTGATGTGATGGTGTGGTGTGTGGTGTGATGGTGTGGTGTGTGGTGTGATGGTGTGGTGTGTGATGTGATGGTGTGGTGTGATGGTGTGGTGTGTGGTTGTGATGATGATTGTGGTGTGTGGTGTGATGGTGTGGTGTGTGGTGTGATGCTGTGGTGTGTGGTTGTGATGATGATTGTGGTGTGTGGTGTGATGGTGTGGTGTGTGATGTGATGGTGTGGTGTGTGGTGTGATGTTGCGCAATGTGATGTGATGGTGTGGTGTGTGGTGTGATGCTGTGGTGTGTGGTTGTGATGTTGTGGTGTTTAGCTGTGATGTTGATTGTGGTGTGTGGTGTGATGTTGATTGTGGTGTGTGGTTGTGATGTTATTTGTGGTGTGTGGTTGTGATGATGATTGTGGTGTGTGGCTGTGATGTTGACTGTGGTGTGTGGTGTGATGGTGTGGTGTGTGGTGTGATGCTGTGGTGTGTGGTTGTGATGTTATTTGTGGTGTGTGGTTGTGATGTTATTTGTGGTGTGTGGTTGTGATGTTATTTGTGGTGTGTGGTTGTGATGATGTGGTGTTTAGCTGTGATGTTGATTGTGGTGTGTGGTGTGATGTTGATTGTGGTGTGTGGTTGTGATGTTATTTGTGGTGTGTGGTTGTGATGTTATTTGTGGTGTGTGGTTGTGATGATGATTGTGGTGTGTGGCTGTGATGTTGACTGTGGTGTATCATTTCGCTGACGCTGTGTTTCTGTGGGTGTTGATTGGCAGGCACCAAGTGGGACAAAAACAGACTGAATTGGAAACTGGACACTTCCTCCACCAGGCAACTTACCTCTTCCGTGCAACGGTGAGGACACACACACACACACACACACACACACACACACACACACACGGCACATAGCTTTTTCTTCTTTTTTTTTTTTCTTTTTTTTTTTTCAAGACTAGCACTGCCTCATTTCAAGTTAATAATCCTGAATATGCTGCACGGATGACACCCCATTTGCTACTCAAAAAAATCCAAGTTGTTTGCTAATTCTGTATTGTCCGTATATTCTGTGTTAGCATATTCAGGATTTAATATCTATGCCAACCCTGATTAAAAGCTAATTAATGTTTGCACATTCCTTCTGACATTGCTGCAAAGTGCACATGTTAAAATGATCAGCCGAAGCTTCTTTTTTTTCGAGGAAATAAGTGTCTGGGTTTGTTTCAGCGTTCCTTTCATTTACCTGTGCGACGGGCGCAATAGCCGAATGGTTAAAGCATTAGACTTTCAATCTGAGGGTCCGGGGTTCGAATCTCGGTGACGGCGCCTTGTGGGTAAAGGGTGGAGATTTTTTACGATCTCCCAGGTCAACATATGTTCAGACCTGCTAGTGCCTGAACCCCCTTCGTGTGTATACGCAAGCAGAAGATCAAATACGCACGTTAAAGATCCTGTTATCCATGTCAGCGTTCGGTGGGTTATGGAAACAAGAACATACCCAGCATGCACACCCCCGAAAGCGGAGTATGGCTGCCTACATGGCGGGTTAAAAACGGTCATACACTTGAAAAGCCCACGAGTTAACGTGGAAGTTGCAGCCCACGAATGCAGAAGAAGAAGATTTACCCTGTGTGCTAGCTGAATCGGCAGCATGAGCAGCATTGACTTGAAGTTGTGTACCTTGTGACTGAAAAGAGTTACTTCTCTTTATTGTTGTTTGATGATTCATTCTCCTCGTCTCATTGTTCTTTCATTTCCATGTCGTCTCTCTCTCTCTCTCTCTCTCTATATATATATATATATATATATATATAATATTATATATATATCATATACAATTAATATATCTTTAATATACATATTAATAATATATATATGGCTTGCACGAGGCGCCGTGGCCCACGGACATATATAGAATGGATCTATTTATAGGTTAGTGGCCGTGGTAGATTCAGTCAGGACTGAGCGGGATCGGGGGGTGGGGGTGGGGTGGGGTGGGGTGGGAGGGTTTGACCCTTTCACTGCCAAACTCACATTTATGCAGCAGCTAGGTAGAGGACCCATGTCACAGAAGGGTGACCAGATCATGGGTCTGTTATCCATGAACCTACTGCTCTTAATGTTCGGCGGTTGGATAGACCATATTTTCTACCCATCACAGGGGGAATCCCCAGCTGTACATAGACACCATATTTACTGTGTTTATAGCACAAGGGAATTCTGCACTCTGAATTGACTGGCGGTGAAAGGGTTAAAAGTGGCGGAAGGAGAGGACTGGGCCCCGCCTTCCTAGATCCTATGCCGAGTTCCGGACAGAGTGAATGATGATGAATTCACGACCCCTATGTCCGCAAAAATGCGGTGGGACCTTTGAACTTGACTTAACCTTTGACATGGCCTGTGCAGACGAGTGTTGCAAAAAGCGTTCTCCGCCTGGCGCAGAGTGACGCCCCTTGAGTTCGACGAGCGGGCGGGAGGTCAGGTTGACATTGACATCAAGTTTGGGGCCCGTCACCATGGTGACGACTACCCCTTTGATGGGAAAGGTAAGCCCTGTGTGTGTGTGTGTGTGTGTGTGTGTTTGTGCGCGCGCGTGCGTTTTATATAATCTGGCCAGCGCAGATTAACCATAGTCTACCATATAACACCACACACAACAAACACAACACCACACTACACCACCCCACCAAACAACCCACGCCTCACAATACCTTCAACCACACCAAACACCACACCACATCTCACACCACCACACCAAACCACACCAAACACAACACAACACCAAACCACACCACACCACACCAAACACGACACCACACCACGCCACACCACACTACCACACACCACACCACACCACACAAAAACCTAACCAAATGCAGCACGACACAAAACAACACCACACCAGCACAATAACCATCCCACAAAAGAACAAAAACCCAAAACCTAAGTCCCTACAGTCACCCCTCTTTCCGCACAATGACCGCCCAGTGAACACTAAAACCAACCACAGTGTCTTCAGTCTGGGACTGCGACAGACGAGGCCGGGTGTGGCTGTGTAAGGGGGGGAACTCGGAATGGGCGGCGTGGGAGTAACGCCACTTCTTCTTCTTTTTCGTTCGTGGGCTGCAACTCCCACGTTCACTCGTATGTACACGAGTGGCCTTCTACGTGTATGACCGTTTTTACCTCGCCATGTTGACAGCCATACTCCGCTTTCGGGGGTGGAGTAACGCCACTGAAACGGTGTAGATGATAGGGATGCGAAAAAAAAAAAGTTTCTTTAATCACCCATCTTTCCTTTCTATTTTCCCTCCAAGCAAAGTTCTACCCAAAGACAGCACCACCTCAGAATCATGATTTGAGTTATTCCTACAGTCCTATGGTCCACTCTCTCTCCAGGCAAAGTTCTGGCGCACGCCTTCGGGCCGGGTCCGGGCGACATTGACGGCGACATGCACATCGACAACGAAGAGGACTGGTCCTCCGCCAAAACGAAGGAGGTGAGCGACCTGTACCTGGTGGCTACACACGAGCTGGGTCACTCCTTGGGGCTGTCCCACTCCCGGGACCCGGACGCCCTCATGTACCCCTACTACGGCCTGACCGACCGTCTGGGGCGTGACGACATCAAGGCCATCCAGTCCCTCTACGGTGAGTTCATGCAATGATGGTAATAATGATGATAATAATAATA
>NC_134904.1:2998599-3013599 GCF_041734735.1 Babylonia areolata | reverse complement strand
ACAATACTTTGATCTAATAGGGAAATAGACATTTTCGCCATCTAGGGATGACTGGACTGTACTGACCGAATCCATCCTTATTCTGTTGTGTGCGTCTAGTGTTTCTTTGTATTTTAGGCGTGTCCATTCTTGTCTGGTAATGATTATACGCTGACTGTTTGCTAGTGTGTGTGTGTGTGTGTGTGTGCTATTTTGTCCTATGGGTTTTCTCAGTACTCGTGTTGTCTCTTGTCCTTCGAGTTCATCACCATTTTATCTTCTGACTTCATCAGTCTTCAGACGGATCTGCAGCCTGTTTGTTTTCTTGTTGTTTGTTCTTCCACCGCGGAACGCAGTGACCCCTCCTTGAGCTTCTGATACTGTTCTTCCACCACTGCTGATAGTGACACACCATCGCCTTCTTCCTTTGGTTCTTTCATTTGTTATTGCCCACTGTCCTCTTTTCATTGTACTCAGTGCATTCTCCCGCGAGGGGTTCAAATGTATGCGCAGTGTGGATGGGGTGGGGTGGGGTACTGGTGGTTATGTGTGTTTGTGGGGGGGTGGGGTATGACTCTGTGTGTTTTTGTGTGTGTTTGTGTGTGTGTGTGTGTTCGTACAATGTCTGTGCTCGCGTGGATCTTCATTGCAGTTCTTTATTTTATTTTATTTTTGTCTCGTGCAGTCACATCGTCCTGGACTCGTTCCGGCGTGCGCTGCCCGGAGGAAGGCGGGAGGGTTATCCCCCCTGGATGCGGCCTGCCTGCTACAGCAGGATGTACAGCAACTCTGGGTAAATTACTTCCCTTCCTTTCCTTTTTCTGCCGCACGGTCAATAGTTATCTTCACAAGTAAGATATACCCACCTGAAGCAGTGAATAGTATCACTGAAGGGTAACGTGTACGATGGTAGTCAGATGTTTCCCATGTATGGTAGGTGATTGTTGCTGTACTGTTGGGAGGGGTTGTTTGGGCAGCTGTTCCTTCACCTGTGGGGGTCAAGGTTAGTTGTTCTGCAGGGGTGAGACAGGGGGAAGGGGTAAGGATGGAGGCTGGGGGTGATACATGGATTTTGTTCACCTGTGGGGGTAGGGGTTTATTGTTCTACTGGGAGGTCCTTTGGGCAGATTAAAAAACAAACAGTTATTAAATCGTATAAGAACAAAAGCATATTGACAAAGGCCAGGATGGAAAGTAAACACAGAAGAAAAAAAGAAAAAAGAAAAGATCCACAACAGGAAGAAAAAATAGAGAAATAGATTAAGACTTAATAGGACAGACTAATTATCATTGCATCAGAAAGTGGTCCTAGCATGTTATGGATGCTTCCTCATTGGCAGAGTGCGGAAAACAGTCTACCTCAGTATAAATGTCGTGAATGTGTTCATCATCATTGTTGTTATCACTGTAATGTATCATATAGTAAGTGGAAAGAAACATTCTTTTTATTACTGAAAAAACAGGGGCGGGGCTGGGGGGAAGCAAAACATTTAGGCAAACGTTTACCTGTGGGGTCGGGGTTTGTTGTCACGGTTGTTTTTGTTCTGTTTGTTTTTTTCTCTCCAGGTGTTGGGATTCAGTGTTTTGTGCGCAATTACTGTGTACAGAAATACCGTTCCATGAATACATTCACAGGCGGGGAATTTAACCCATTTTTTTTTTCCATTCATTTCTGTTTCAGAACCACAAATGTCCAGAACTTCCATCTTACCTGGTGTGTCGCTGCACTGAATCTGCTTCTGCTGGTGCTCACCAAGTACTGACGTCATGCAATTCTGTGCATGTTTCATCAAGAACTGTGATATTGGGGCTCTTTTGAGCTTCAAAGTAAATTATGCTGAGTGTGGTTTTAAAAACCGCGTATCTATTTATTTATTTCAAATATTGTTTCACTTCGTAATTTTTATATCAGCCGATCTTTGTTCAGGAAATTGTATCATTTTGCATTGAGTGCAATGTTCAGTGAATGATTGAAGATTTGTATGGTTTCTTTTTTTTCTTTCTCAATGTGTTCAACAAAAATATTTATTCTTTACACAGTTCTTGGATAAGATGAATTCCTCTTAAAGCTGGCGTCGATTGAAAAGGAAACAACTAAATCAATAATTAATGAAGAAACCAGATGAGTGTGCTGAGTTAACTCCCTTCGATGGTATGAGGAAATAACTTTTGTTGCCAAGGTCCAGTGAAAAAACCATTACAAAGAAATTATCTCCCGTGCCTACAAATCTTTGTTTTCACTCGCACTACAATGTGTTGACTATCTTTATGCAAAAATGAAATAAAAAGCGGTGCATTATGATTCCAGAATATGGCTGAACTCAAGTTTGATTTCGCAAAACTTAAAAGCACAATCAAAGAAACATGTACTGTATCTATTTTGTAAATAAATGAATATTTTAATCAGATTTGAGAACAGGACAAATAAAAAGTTGCTAGCTTGGGTATAAAAGTTTTAAGAACTGTCATGTGTAAAGAATATAAACCAAGAAAATTTCATACATTTCCCAGTATTTGTTTTATTTTTATTTGTCAGTTTTCCTACCTTATCCTGATTACATGAAGACTGTTGTAAGTGGTCTACACACCTCATGTCTTAAATGGACAACATTTTATTGTATGCATCACCGTGGTGACTGAAAACAAAAGAAAGGTGAACCAGGTGTCAGGTTCACCTGATTTATAACAAAGTCCACAGTCATACCTTATGGACAACAGCCATACTGTGACTGTGGAATTACACACACCATGTAAAATCTCCAATTGTAACTTACAATACCAGAAAATAAATTCTGAAACGTGTATTATAAAGATAATTAAAACCAAATGTCACGCCTGTTGGTAGAAAATTTGTTATATGGCCTTCTATTTGTAAAAAAAAAAAAAAATCCCAACATAATTCATTATGGAAATGATTGTGGTTTTTAACCAATGAGCAAACTTGCAGTTAAACATCTCAGGTTTCTTAACTGTTTTGGGGATTTCTTGTCTGCGTCGACGATCAGTATTCAATGGTATGGCCTCTCTTAGTCTGGATACATACAGCACAAACATTCCTTCACTCACAATTCACATAAAAGGAAAAGATCTATTGTGTGTATCCATTTACCAGATGCTGTACCAACAAATCCTTGTAGAAAAGTACCAAAGATTCCTTTACTCACAATTCACATAAAAGGAAAAGATCTATTGTATGTATCCATTTACCAGATGCTGTACCAACAAATCCTTGTAGAAAAGTACCAAAGATTTCTTTACTCACAATTCACATAAAAGGAAAAGATCTATTGTATGTATCCATTTACCAGAGATGCTGTACCAACAAACCTTTGTAGAAAAGTACCAAAGATTTCTTTACTCAGAATTCCAATTAAAGGAAACTTCCCATTATACTTATCCAGTTATAAGAGAATCTGTACCAAGGATCCTTGTGGAAAAGCACCAAGGATTACTGTACTCACAATTCTGATTAAAGGAAACTTTCCATTGTACTTATCCAATTATAGGAGAATCTGAACCAATGAAACTCTGTGCATTTCAAAGACTACCCAAAGCCAGCAAGGCACGATGAGATAATCTGCACAACAGACCTCTGACATATCTGTGTGTATGTCTGTGTGTTCTCACCATTCACTTCCAACCAAGAGAATACAATCATGTTTTTTTAACACGGCACTCTTCTCTTCTGCTCATGATCCCTGCCTCACAATCTGTTGAGAGAAAACAGCGAAACACATCCCGCAAGAGATCTTTTCATCTCATCACAGAAATCCATTAAAAATACAGGTTGTGAAATTGTGTTGTATTGCACTTTCAGTTCATAGTGGAATATTATGTGCATGTGCCAAAAACATGATTTCATCAGTATTATATTTATAAGATCACAGTGGAATATGTGTATGCCTATATATTGTTGTGCTGAAAATATCATTTCATGAGCGTTACTCTTTCACTTCCAAACGGAACATGCGCAAGTACCATAATTTTGTGATAATATTTGTCATTCTGTATTGACTGAATTTTCATTGCATATGTTTGTGATGAGTTTTTTTTCTCTCATCCTGTATTGATTGAATTTTCAATCATTAAAATTGTAATTGTCATATTGTATTGATTGATTTTTCATTGCATATGCTTGTGATGAGGTTTTTTTTCTTCTCATGATGTATTGATTGAATTTCCAATCATTAAAAGTTTAATTTCTGAGCACATCTGTATATTAGTAGTATATACAGTTTAAGTGGTTGAATGTGTATTTGTTTGTATATGAAAGAGAGAGAGAGAGAGAGAGAGAGAGAGAGAGAGAGAGAAATTCACCATGTTAAAAGTGTGAAACATGGTCTCATTTACAGCCTTTTTTTCACCTGCTTGTATGATTTATTGATCACAGGTAATCTTATGAATTATTGATCACAGGTAATTATATAATCATTGATAATTGATAATTGTATTTTACACACACACACAAAGATGTGTGTATATATATATATATATATATATATATATATATATATATATATATATATATATATAAAACATCTAATGTTGATTATCCATCATGTTTTATGACACCACAGCTGTAAAAATTATTGATAAGTGGTCAAGTCTTATAAATATCAGACTGTCTAAATTACTGATCCGCAGTCATGTTTCATTATTACCTTGTAACTTATTGATTTGCCATCATGTTTTATGATTACATAGCTGTATCAATTACTGGTTTGTAGTTAGGTCTGATAATCAATTACTAAGCTGTACAACTTATTGATCTGCAATGTCATTTTCGAATTACCTGGCTGCATAAACCATTGACATGGAATTTCAGTTGATTGCATATTTATTCATGTGTCATTCTCTGGGATTGTACAGAGAACAAAAGTGGGGAGAGAGAGAGAGAAAGGGAGAGAGAGGGAGAGAGAGTGAGTGAGAGAGAGAGAGAGAGAGAGAGAGAGAGAGTGGGAGAGAGAGAGAGAGAGAGAAGCAATAATTCATTTGTGGGTTGCACCAATAAACACCTTGTGAAGTAAACTCTGAGCCTCTGTGTGTGTGTGAGTGTGTGAGTGTGTGTGTGTGTGTGTGTGTGTGTGTGTGTGTGTGTGTGAATCTTTGTAAGCATGAAAGCTTGTGTGTATGGATGAGTTGTACTTTGGTGCACAGATATATTCAAGTGTGTATGAAACAACACTGCACATAAAATACAGAGAAAGAGAGAGAGTTTGACAAAAAGAGACAGAGAGAAAGTTTCACCTTCGCAAGGAGGCGTCACAACATTGGGACAAATATATATACGCTACACCACATCTGATGGGCAGATGTGTGACATCTGATAGGCAGATGCGCGACAGCAGCATAACCCAATGTGCTAGTCAGGCATTGAGTGCAAGCATATATATTTCTGTACCTATCAGAGTGGATTTCTTCTCAAGATTTTTTTCCAGAGCACAGTACTTTTGTTGCCCTGGGTTCTTTTTCAGTGTGCCAAATGTGTGCTGCACTGGAGAGAAAGAGCAAGTGAAAAGTTTTATGTACGTATGTTAAAAATGGCATTGTGTGTATCTCTGAGAGAGACTGAGAGTTAAAGGGGGGTATGTGTGCGTGTGCGTGCATGTATGAGTGAGAGAGAGAGAGAGAGAGAGAGAGAGAGAGAGACAGAGAGAAAGAATTCTTCATATTCAAGGATTACAAATAAGCACTTAGAGAAAGAGAGAATGAATAGATTCCAGAACAGGAAGTGATTATTGTTTTCCTAACAACATCATTACATATTAATTTTGTTAGACATGCATTAATGGTATTTCAAAATGAATGAACCAAACACAGGTCAGTTTTGTCTTATCTACCTTTTATTGTAACATGTAACTTCATTTATCAGTAGCAGTATTTTGTTCATTCAAATAGGTAACAAAAGCATTAACCAAGCACACACACGCACACACACACACACACACACACACCACACCACACCACACACATTATGCCAAAATGAAAAAAACAAACTCCAAAACCCCTTAAAAACAAAAAACAAAACCCATGACACACGTATCAACAAGAACAAAGTCTACACAGACATAGATTACAGTGTGACATTTCAACCTAATCTTTTAATTGTGATTATTGTCTGCATATGTTTGTAATAACTGTACATGACGTTTATATCAACTTGGCTTTTTTATGCCATTTTTAAGTAATCATTGTACAACGCTTCCTATGTGTTAAACACCTCAAACGAATTTTTCTTTGTGGAGATAATTAATATTCTGTAAAGATGTGTATGATGATTCCACAAGACCACATAGAGGGGCAAGACAACCCAGTTGTTCTTGTCTTGAAGAATCCTCATCTCCATGGGACTATCGGAGGCTATTTCAGAATAAACACTATCCCCAGCTTCTGGACTTATGTGCAGAAATTTCCCCTTTTCTATCACTCTCTTCGTTTCTGACCTTTCCCTTCTGTTGCCTCTACCTTTGTTTCTGCCCTGCAGGTCCACTCACCAATATATTATTTTCCTGAAGGCCTTTAAACACTGTGTCTCTTTTTCTGGACTTGATAATTGGACATTCTTACTGTTTCTGCCCTGCAGGTCCACTCACCAATATATATTTTTTTTTCCAGAAGGCCTTTAAACACTGTGTCTCTTTTTCTGGACTTGATAACTGGGCATTCTTACTGTGGGCGGCGCTCTCAGAGTAGCGACATGCTTTCCCTGGGGAAAGAGCAGCCCAAATTTCACACAAGAGAAATCTGTTGTGATAAGAGAGTAATACAATACAATGCAATACAATACAATATGTTCTATTTTTTTTCTGCCTGGGATGTGTTTAGGTGACAGTTGACAATTTTTGGTTTTGTTTGCCTGTTATCGTATATCTATATCTGTATAATGTATGATTATTTTTACCTTCAGGTTTGTCTGGGGTTTTTTCTTTTTTTAATCCTTTGACAAAAAATTTACAGAATGGTCAACAACAGAGGCATGTCGTATGTTTATGTGAGTGAATTTGACTGTGCTTGTGCCTAATTTTCTTTTTTTATTTAGGGGGCTGGGAGGGGCAGGGAGGGGGCGGAGGGGGCGTGGGGGGAATAGGGGGGGTGTTCATCAGGCGCTATGCAGGATCAATATCTACAGTTTTTCAGACCTGGCAAGGGCCCCAGGTGGTTGGCTGAGCAGAAAGCAACAATGGTTCCAAGACACAAGAGTCCTCATTTCAGCATGTCAAAGTTCAGGTGGAGCTCCTTCTCCATTGGCTCCAAAAGAAGAGGATGATGCTGAAACACAGGATAACACATATTAAAAATAATGATGATAATAATAATCATAATAATATCAATAATAATAACTATAACAATAATAATAATAATAATGGCAATGAAAATGATAACAACAACAATAATGATAATAACAATTATGATAATAACACATGTAAAAATAATAATTATTATATTTATAATATTGATGCTAATAATAATAATAAAGTATTCATATAGCAATAAATCTGGTGCAGCATCAAATCAAAGCTCTTTTCACACCAGTCATTCGCTTGCATGTGTATCTCTCATCCTGACTGGTGAAAGACAAAATGAATGTTACAAAAACAAAAATGGAGAAGCCACTAACGTCGTGACAATATGCTCTTAAATCACATAGAATGTACAGCTTTAGAGTATTGAACAGAAGCATCTCTCTCCCTCTCTCTTTCTCTCTCTCTCTCTCTCATACATACACACTTGCTAACACACACACACACATGCACTCTTTGAATATATTCACTGACACATACACACTCACACACATACATACACACTCACACATACATGATCAGTCACACACACACACTCACATATATAATAATAATAATAATAATGATAATGATAATAATAATAATAATAATGGTATTTATATAGCACTGAATCTTGTGCAGAGACAAATCAAAGTGCTTTCACATCAGTCATTCACAAGCATGCATAACTCTAAAACTGGAGAAACTGAAGACAAGGAAGAGGCAGGGAAGGGAGGCTATTTTGGGAAGAGGTGGGTTTTAAGGCCAGACTTGAAAGAGCCGAGTGTGGAGATCTGACGAAGCGAAAGAGGAAGTTCATTCCAACTGCAAGGTCCAGAGACAAAAACACTCACATACAAACACATTCACAGATATATTCAAAGTACAATCACAATCGGTCATTGGAACCAAAGTCATAAACAAGCAGAGAAAAAACCTGACAGCCTCAAACACAGATGGGTTGACATTCCACACACAGCACCATCCATTTTCAGTTCTGCTGTTTACCTTTGCTGGAGTCTTCCCAAAGTCCTGGAGGAATGTTTTTTCATCTTGCAACTTTTGCAGCTCTCTGGAACAGAACCGGAACAAATGTGTGAATCAATAATACACACTCACCTCCTTCTTTGAAAAAACACAAAGCCCAAACATATGCCTTCATAAAAAAATATGAAAACAAATGAAGATAAAATTACAAAAAGAGGAAACACTTTTATTACTTTTTATTTTCACTACCTATTTATTTATCCATTTTATCTATTCTATTTTTTTTATCACAGCAGATTTCTATGAGTAAAATTCTGGCTTAAAAAAGTGGTGGCGCGGCACTGTGGCGACATGCTCTCTTTGGGGAAAGCAGCCTGAATTTGAAACAGAGAAATCTGTTGTGACAAAAAAGTAATACATCACAACATGTTTACCTTTCTTTAGCTCATTTACATCTCTTTTGGTTTTTCTTTTCATATCGATTTGATAAACCATATGAATATCATCAGCACTTGATTTTCAATACATTTCAAGCCCAGTGTTTGTTCCCAGGCCACCCAAAGGTTATTTCACTCATTCCGGACGAATAGTTATTTCCCTTGCTTTTCCCTACAGACGACCCATTTGTTAGGGTTAGGAAAAAAATCACAAAAAATACAAAACATAAAGTAACTGAATGAAACTCATTGAATTTGACCCACTGACCCCTCTCCTCAAGTCGTGTGAATGTGCACACCCCTCCCTCTTCACTGCTTTCAGAAGCTGAATTACTATCAGTACCTACTTGCTGGTAGCTTTCTTCACTGCAGATACTTTCTTCAACGTCTTGATCATCCTTGTCGATGTCGAAAACCTTCAGTTTGAAGCATATCAATCACTTCAGCAGTGGTAAAAGCCGCTGTCGTGATCTAGTTTGTTCCAAAAATTTCCACTTGTATTACCTGCGACGCCATTTTCGATATGTATGCAGATTAGCTTGTTGTGTGGGGTCCTGAACTCACTGGCTCACTGTGGTGTGTGTTGTTACAGAATCTCATGAAGAAACTTTCCAATCGACCCTTGACACATTCGCAATGCCTGGTGTAGCTGCGATTGTCATGCTGGCCCATGAGGAAAACGTGGGAAAAAATTTTAATTGTCAAAACCACTATAGCATTCCGTCGTCCAGAACGCTACCTTATGTCCGGAACGTGATAGCGTTCCATTGTCCGGAATAAGTTAACTACAGAATAAAGTACACACACAAAAGACAGAAACAAGGGACGTTTGAAAATAAAATGAACAAAATAAAAAAGGAGATAACTCTCCATGAATGCAAATGAATTACTTCTCCTGGTTTTCCAATGTGGCGGTGAGAGAGGACTTGCGTTGCTCCAGCTGTTTCTTCATGTCTTCCAGACTGACCTGCACAACCAGCAACAAACATCATCTCCTTTGTTCATGGGCTGCCACTTCTCCATTCACTCGCATACATGAGAGGATTTTTACATGTATAACCATTTTCGCCATCACGATGTAGCCAGCCATACTCTGTTCTCAGGGTGGTGCATGCCGGGTATGTTCTTGTTTCCATAACCCGACAAGCGCTGACAAGGATTACAGGATCTTTTAATGTGCACATTTAATCTTCTGCATGCACATACACACGAAGGAAGTTCAGGCACTAGCAGGTCTGCACATAATTATGTTGACCTTGGAGACTGAAAAACATCTCCACCCTTTACCCACCGGGCAATCTGACCAGGATTGGAACCTGGGACCCTCAGATTCAAAGCCCAATGCTTTAACCTCTCGGCCTCCGCGCCAGTTGCAACAACTATACGATACAACATTCTTGTCTGTAAACTCACAGTTATTTGTCTTTTAGTTCAAGTACACTAGCTTTGAAGAAGTGCTGTTGCAGAAATAGTTTGGAGTTTTTTATTTCTGATCCAGCGTTCACCACTGATCCGGCGTTCACCACTGATCCGGCGTTCACCACTGATCCAGCGTTCACCACTGATCCGGTTCGATGCCCGATTCTGGCCCAGTGTTGTGTCCTTGGGAAAGGCACTTCACTCCAATTTTCTCACTACCCTCGGGTGTCAACAGGTACCTGACAGACTTCAACTGGGAAAGGCACTTCACTCCAATTTTCCTCACTACTCTCAGGTGTCAACAGGTACCTAACAGACTTCAACTGGGAAAGGCACTTCACTCCAATTTTCCTCACTACTCTCAGGTGTCAACAGGTACCTAACAGACTTCAACTGGGAAAGGCACTTCACTCCAATTTTCCTCACTACTCTCAAGTGTCAACAGGTACCTAACAGACTTCAACTGCGAAAGGTACTTCACTCCAATTTTCCTCACTACTCTCAGGTGTCAACAGGTACCTAACAGACTTCAACTGGGAAAGGCACTTCACTCCAATTTTCCTCACTACTCTCAGGTGTCAACAGGTACCTGACAGACTTCAACTGGGGAAGGTTAACTCACTCCAATTTTCCTCACTACTCTCAGGTGTCAACAGGTACCTAACAGACTTCAACTGGGGAAGGTTAACTCACTCCAATTTTCCTCACTACTCTCAGGTGTCAACAGGTACCTAACAGACTTCAACTGGGAAAGGCACTTCACTCCAATTTTCCTCACTACTCTCAGGTGTCAACAGGTACCTGACAGACTTCAACTGGGGAAGGTTAACTCACTCCAATTTTCCTCACTACTCTCAGGTGTCAACAGGTACCTAACAGACTTCAACTGGGAAAGGCACTTCACTCCAATTTTCCTCACTACTCTCAGGTGTCAACAGGTACCTGACAGACTTCAACTGGGAAAGGTTAACTCACTCCAATTTTCCTCACTACTCTCAGGTGTCAACAGGTACCTAACAGACTTCAACTGGGAAAGGCACTTCACTCCAATTTTCGTCACTACCCTCAGGTGTCAACAGGTACCTGACAGACTTCAACTGGGAAAGGTACTTCACTCCAATTTTCGTCACTACTCTCAGGTGTCAACAGGTACCTGACAGACTTCAACTGGGAAAGGTTAACTCACTCCAATTTTCCTCACTACCCTCAGGTGTCAACAGGTACCTGACAGACTTCAACTGGGAAAGGTTAACTCACTCCAATTTTCCTCACTACTCTCAGGTGTCAACAGGTACCTGACAGACTTCAACTGGGAAAGGTACTTCACTCCAATTTTCGTCACTACCCTCAGGTGTCAACAGGTACCTGACAGACTTCAACTGGGGAAGGTTAACTCACTCCAATTTTCATCACTACTCTCAGGTGTCAACAGGTACCTGACAGACTTCGACTGGAGAAGGTTAACTCACTCCGGACGAATAGTTCTCTCTCCCTTGCTTTCCCCTACACACGACCCATTTGTTAGGGTTAGGAAAAAAAATCACAAAAAATACAAAACATAAAGTAACTGAATGAAACTCACTGTACTTGACCCACTGACCCCTCTTCCCACTTCGTGTAAACACCCACCCCCCTCTCTCACCACTGCTCTCAGAAACTGAGTCACTAACAGTACCTTCTTGCTGGTTGCTTTCTTCACTGCAGATACTTTATTCAACATCATCATCCTCATCAGTGTCGAAACCTTCAGTTTGAAGCATTTCAACCACTTCAGCAGCGGTAAAAGCCACTGTCGTGATCTAGTTTGCTCCAAAAATTTCCACTTGTATCGCCTGCAACGCCATTTTCGATACATATGCAGATTAGCTTGTTGTGTGGGGTCCTGAACTCGCTGGCTCGCTGTGGAGTGTTTTTACAAAATCTCATGAAGAAACTTTCCATTCGACCCTTGACACTTCCGCAATGCCCGGTGTAGCTGCGATTGTTATGCTTCTACATGAGGAAAACATGGAAAAAGTTTTAACTGTCGAAACTGCTAAAGCGTTCCCTCGTCTGGAGTGAGTTAAAACGGCAAGAGGAGAGGATCGGGCCCCACCTCCCTTTGCTGGGCCGTAGGCACAGTGATTACTGAATTTACTGTCCTGATTGCCGTAAGAGGCTAAGGGACCATCAACCTCTTTTCACATCTAACATTAAACCTATAAGCACAACCACTATTAGAGCATGACCATTCAATAAATATGCATCTTGACAGCTTAAGTGATACAATTAATGTTGACTAGGTAAAAGAAACATTTCATTCAGATTGAGACAAGCTGTTTGCTTATCCTAACATTTCTGAGCATGGATACATTGTCACTGTTTGGCACAGACATACAATATGTGTGTGTGTGTGTGTGTGTGTGTGTGTGTGCGTGCATGTTTGAGCATATGTGTGTCCATGTGTGTGTGTGTGATTGTACCTTAATGTACATACTTTTTTAACTTACTCAAAACTTACTCGCCTTCAGATTATTTTTTTATTTGATTTTATTCTTTGCACATGTCAAACACTGAATTTCCCTTCCTGTGTATAAGCAATAAACAAGTCTTGAGTCTTGAGTCATGAGTGCGACCACCAGAAAACACTATCTGATGCGGTAACCTTAAAACCTACATCTTTCGCCCTCTCAAAGCTTTCTCTTTCCTGGATTCTTGTGGTTCTCTAGCTTTCTATCTACATGTATTTGTAAGTGTTGTCTTCCATCCCTTTGAATCATAGATACGTATAGGTGTGAATGACTTGTGTGAAAGTGATTTGATTAACCCCTGCACATGATTCAGCGCTATATAAATACTTCATTATTACTTGGCACATGCAGGTTAACTCTTTTCCAGCCATAAGTGACTTTAGTCAACTAAACAGTTCACCACCACAGGCGACTTAAAGTCGACATCAAAGGTTACGTTAAAGGGACCATTTTTCACATTGTAACAAATCTTGACAGCAATAGGAAACTGGGTCACCTTCCCCCTTTGACCAACTTTGAAGTGATGACGTCCACTGTGCTGTTCTGACACAAACCTATCCATGTAACTGACAGCATCTGTGTCTAAAATATTGGGTGCCAGAGAATGCTTTTCATGGTGGAAGAGTTAAAGTTAAACTGGTAAAGTTGCAGTCAACATTTTACCATCATAAGTAAAACATGATGAGCTGTGGTATTTGGTCCATGTGGGCTAAAGCATATTTTCCATCAGCAGTTTACCATCATAAAACAAACTGTCACACACACACACACACACACACACACACACACACACACACACACACATATACATATATATACACCATCATAAAACATCACACAAAAAACCCAAAACCCCCCAAAACAGAGGGCTAAGACAACTTAACCCCTAAACCTAGTGGTTGTCAATGTATGACACTGACAACTACACCTTGGAGCTGCTAAATCAATGCTGTGAATCTGTAAACAGGAGACAGTGGACACGACTTACTTTAGCTGCACTCAGATGATTGTAGTCGTGCTTGCGGGGTGGCACTCTTAGCGTCTCCAAGGATGCAGCAACCCTGCACACAGAGTCACTCAACAGTATGCATTCTGTCGCTCCAAGCCCGATGACATCACTAATGTCTGATTGTGAACTGACACTGCATGGTAAATATACATACATACACACAAACACACACACACACACATATATATATATATATATATTGTGTGTGTGTGTGTGTGTGTGTGTGTGTGTGTGTGTGTGTGTGTGTGTGTGTGTGTGTGTGTTTACCCAGGAGGGTCTGGGTTCAAATCCTGGTCTTGCCCATTCTCCCAAATTTGACTGGAAATTCAAACTGAGCATCAAACCGTTCAGGTAAGATGATCAACCATGGTCCTATCTGCAGCACACACTTTGTGCACTGAAACTGAAAGAGAATCTATGGCATCATGAGAGTTGTCCTCTAGCAAAGTTCTGAAGACAAAATCCAATCTAATAGGTACTGATATATTTTCATGTACGTATTCAAGGTATGACTAGCAATTTGGGTTATGCTGCTGGTCAGACATCTGCCTAGCAGATGTGGTGTAGGGCACATTCAGTTTCAGTTTCAGTAGCTCAAGGAGGCGTCACTGCGTTCGGACAAATCCATATACGCTACACCACATCTGCCAAGCAGATGCCTGACCAGCAGCGTAACCCAACGCGCTTAGTCAGGCCTTGAGAAAAAAAAAAATATATATATATATAGCACACATTGGTTTGTGCGAATGCAGCGACACCTCCAAGAGAAACTGAAACAGAAACAACTAACTGGGCTTGGGAGGTATGGAGGTATTCGGGAGGGGGCAGCAACTATTAGCAAAATCATTACAGTCATTTTGTCATAATCATCATTATATCATTTATTATACATGATACATGTAAGATTTTGTTACATTAAATAAAATGTGAAGACTACCATAATGTACTCACTGATTTCGGACTGTTAAAAAAGCATCGTGGACTTGTTTGTACAGGCCATCTGATACTTTGTGTGTGAGAAGCCTGCAACATACATTATACACATCATCATGTTTTACGTGTCACTGGATTTCATCTGCTATGATTTGCTCTCTTGGTTCCTATCAAAGGTTCACAACTCAATGCATTAAAAAAGAAAAAGAAAAAAGAAAAAAAAATATGTCTGATTTGTAGAAATTTGTAAAAAAAACATTTTCACCTGCCACACCAAACACCACCAACACACTTACACATACACATAAAAAGAAAAACAAAAGTATTCAACCCTAAAAGCTGTCACATATGAGCATGTACACTGACACATTCTCTGCTTTTCTTTATTGGAGAATTAATCCATGTAGTCTGTTTCAATTCTGAACTGGAATTCTGAAAATTCTGGA
>NC_134904.1:2988599-2993599 GCF_041734735.1 Babylonia areolata | reverse complement strand
CATTCAGACAAAGTAATAATAATAAACAAGAACACCCATATACAACACAGAGAACTGAATACTAAATCAAAGGGCATGCACTCCGTCGTGCACACACCTCTGCCAGCTTCGAACAGTTATCTTTCTCTATTTCCTCAAAAGGTGAAACATCTAATTTTTCCAAAGAATCATGGATATGGACCGAAGAAAGGATCATCATTCAGATCCTTCTTACTTCTCATGTTATCTAAACTGATAAAGTAGGGTATTCATGCCGTCGCAATATTTAGAATTTCACAAGATACACGACACAAATTATCACTCCAGCGACCTTTACTTTCATTCAAGATCACCACAAAATGCATGTGTGAGTGGTGACCATTATTTGTATCAAGCTTTTAGATTCATTCGGGTAACAGAAACAAACCGGCAAACAAACAACAACACGCACATACGCACTCACACGCAAATCAAAAACAAAAGTCAAACCTCATACCATTAAAAACTACTTTTCCCTCTGCGAATTTGTTATGCTTAACCAGTACATCGACGGTTTAATTAACACTGTCAAACGATTTAAGTGAACTTATCCCAAAGTTTAGTACCACTTCTGACCTTGTGATCATGACCTTGACTGCCATAAACGTATTAAGTACGTGCACTGTGACGTCACTGATGACGTCATCAGAAAAAGCGAAATAGCTCTGGAAGGCTGAAAATTCACACAGTTTGTCTAGAGTGGTATATCTCCAGACCATTTAAAGGGGAAGACTGGGGTTCGAACCCACATCCTCACGGACTCTCTATACTGGCAGCTTCGCGTCTTGACCATTCTGCCACCTTCCTCATACGACATGAACTGGAACCAAGATCAAGGTCAATTTGATCAAAATCAAAGTGATCGAACATTTTCTTCACGGATTCATTTTCTTTTCGATTTTGTCTCCAGAGCTAAGAAACAGAAAGGAATATACATATATATACATATATATATATATATTATATTATATATAAAATTAAAAAAAAGAAAAAAAGAAAAGAAAACAAGAAGAATGACAGTAAAGAAAAGAAGTCACGAACAAAAATGCACGATAGCCAAAGAGACGATGGCAGCCAAGAAGAAAGGAGGGAGGAATGAAAGAGACATAGAAAGAAGAAGAAAGAAATGAAACGCAAATTAAGGAAAACACAAGTTTCAAGTTTTCATTATCCTTTCACTCCTGTTGGAGTATGGAGGATTACTGCAAAATAATCTTTTCGTGCCCAGAACAAACATTTCCAAATCCACAACAATGCCACATAAAAGTTGAGAAAACACAAATGTCTTTTAACTCCAAAAGTATAACTTGGCAATATTTGCAAATCTAATCATCTTACAGCTAAAATGACTTTTTTGCCTCCTTTGAGCATATTACAAAAATTAAAAACCGACTTTGGAGACAAATATTTTTTAGGAACATATCTATTTCGTAACTCACACACACACACACACACACACACACACACACACACTTGATTTGGAGGATTGGGATGCCCAGTACAGATGTACATTATATTCAACGTTTGTGTGACTCACGTCTTTAGACTGTGAACGATCAACTGACAGGGAGGAGACTAGGAGGAAAAGACAACAGGCAAGTAAAAGGGGAGAAGACAGGGGTGGTGTGGGATGCGGAGACTTTTGTATAATGCACGTGTCGCTGAGTAGGAGCTAGCAGAGGTGAGTGGGGAGCACTGAGGGGAGCGGGGAGGGGGTAAACATGACAGGAGATGGGGAAGTATAGTGGAGGGTAACATTTGTTCGCCTCAAACGTTTGGGTGGTTTTTGTTTGTTTGATTTTTTTTTCTCGTTTTTTTTATATATAAATAATTATGTGGACTAAGGGGACTGCCGGAGGGACGGTGGGTGGAGGTGCTGGAGGGGGTGTGGGGGGTGGGTGGGACTGAGGCGGGGACGAGAACAGTTGGGTGCGAGCCAAGGTCAGGCTCTGAGAAAGCACCGATGCACTTGCAACAGGGAAGGTATGAAGAGGACTCAGTGCACACCCCTTCATTATATAACCTGGCCTTTGATCCCCCAAACTAAACACACACACACACACACCCTACACGTGGGTGGCGCAGTACTGTGTCTATGCACTCTCCCCCAAGGGGAGAGCATTCCGAATTTCACACAGAAAAATTTGTTGTGACAAAAATACAGTACGACACAATACAATGCAATATAATACAATACGAACAGCTCTCTCTTCGACCTTGAGTCACCAAACATGACTATTTTTGTTTCTTTTTTTTTTAAAGTGTTGATTTTCCATATACAGCCTCCAGTATATACCTGCTTAGTTCTGTTCTTAATTCTTTCATACACCCAAAAAACCTTCCACCGAGTTTTTTGTCAATGTGTCATAGTGGGTTGAGTGAAGTGTTTTGAAACGAACTGAACTGAGTCCACAGGACCCATGTTAACGTCATCGAACTTCCACACAATGAAAGATGTGGGGTATAAATGTATGTATCTTGGTGGGGGTTTAAAAAAAATTTTTGTACACAATTAAACAGTATTGTCTTCTTCTAGAACTACTGTCCTGGTTCAACACGATCTGCTTTATCTGCTTTCGGTCCGGGTCTTTTTGTCCTTCCAGTCCATGATCTGTTAAAAAAAGGTTTCCATTTCCATTTTATGCATATACATATCTCTCTATCTCTGTGTGTGTGTGTGTGTGTGTGAACACTGGCATTTCTGTTGCTGTTTTATTATGTTTTGGTTTGTTTAAGTGGTCCTGTTATATTGACTTTCCCGAGAGCTTTATATTCCTGAATTCCGCATTTTGATTTTTTCTTGACGAAGAGGAATGGGGCGAAGACTGAAAGGATATGAAACTTGGCGTTGGATGCTTTGGAAGTGGGCAAAAATATTCTTGTCAAGGAAACACGTCTGTTTCTTTTGGATTCAGTTCATCTGTGCCCTTTAAAAAAACACGACCCCCCTTCTCTCCCCTACTCTCTCTCTCTCTGTCTCTCTGACTTGAGGTTTTATATAATCTTTCACTTGAGGTTCTATATAATCTTTCTGGTATTTTTAGACATGAAAGTCAGTCGCCTGACGTCTCTAGACCCTTTCTGATCTCATTCCCTTTCCCTATTCCCACTTTATTTCCCAGATTAAGACTTGTTTGCATTCCTGAACACCTTTTATACCACCATCTTCCCCAACAAACTAAACATCAAAAAGAAAAAAAAACAAAAAAAACAAAAAAAAAACAGTTTCAACTGTATGGGGAAAACCTCGCCAGATGGCCAAGGTCGAAAAGCACGTGCTTTCACCCCTCCCTCCTTTTTCCCATTCGTAAATGTTCCCTCCCACTCACCGTCGCTCCGCCCATCGTTCCTGATCTGAGACTGCGACGTTTGCTGGAAGGAGCCTTGATCACAATCCCCTCTATCCCCGCCCTCCCTGGTTTTAAAGCTGTACTCACCACACACGTCGCCTGGTCACTTGCAGCACAATCTGTCATCGTCGCCACAAGTCATCACGCTCCCCCATTCTGTTGTCGTTCCTTCTTCGGCTGTGTTCCAGTCGTCTGCTTCTCTGCTGGCAAAAAACTGTAAGATGACTTTTTACTGAAAGTTAACCAAATATCTCCTTTTGTCGTTTGATTTTCTGATTTCTTTCAGACTGTTTGTAAATATTTGATAGCCATTTTTAAAATTCTGATTTGTTGTTATTTCTTAGAGATATGTTTCCCTTAAATCGTATTTTGTGTAATACCATGAAATGGCTAAGTCTTATGAGACTTGGTTGCAAAGGATTGATTGATTATTTTGACTTGATGCAGGTCAAAGTTTGTCAGACTTGAATTCCACAAAGAACGACGTCTAACTTTTTTTTTTTTTTTTTTTTTTTTTTTGAAACATCGTTTAGCTATACCGTGTGGGGGAAAATGATATTTGTTAAAAGCTGCCATTGTATAATGAATGTTAAGTACATCGATTACATGTTGATAAGAATTTTAAAATGTATGATTTATGAATTCAAACCGGTTTCTTTAATGGTTGTTTTCATGCAGGTTTAAAAATCAAGATGACTGAGGCGAAATTCCTGATTACCTTATTCGGTAAGTAGGTCTACACCACATACCGTTTTAACATATCGCTTTGGGGTCGGAGGACGAGGAGGAGAAGGGGAGAGAGAGAGAGAGAGAGGGAGGGAGAGAGAGAGGGGCGGGGTGGGGGCGGTGGTATTTGGGGGAATGGTGCCGTTGTGTCGTTAGCATGGGATTTGTGAAGATGAACTATTTTTCCGAAATTTCGCGATGGCCCTGAGTACACGTCTGTCACTCAGCAAGGTCAAGGTCACTTAATTCGGCTCTCCACCAATCCATCTCCCTCTGATTTTGCTGGTCGTCAAAGGTAATGGAGTCCCTAGGGAAGAAAGTCTAAATACAGTCTACAGGTAAGTGACACCCTCACCTATAAGCTCTTTCTCATCTCAGTGACATGGCAGCCCTTCACTGAGGAGCATATTCTTCAGCAACAGTCAAGGGGTTAATACATGAGTGATTCGGCTGGATTAACTTGGATGAAAACTATACAGGACTCGTAGCTCGGATGGAAACCAGGTTTTCATAATACATGCGGATACATATACAGACCGGGATTTTTAACGCATCACTCACCCCTGACTCCTCCATAATATCTTAAATAGCGGTGTGGGTGTAAACCATTTGAATGAGACGATTAACAGAGGTCCGGTGTGCAGATTGCACTCAGCGCACCGCGTAAAAAAACACCACCACCACCAAAAAAAACAAAGAGGATTCAGAATATATGCGGATACATACACAGACTAACCGGGATTTTTACCTACCCACCCCTCCTCCATCAGATTTTGAGTAGCGGTGTGGGTGTTAGTCATTTGAATGAACAGATAAAACAGAAGTCCCGTCTGCAGCTTGCACTTAGCACACGTAAAAGAACCCTCAGCCACAAAATAGTTGTCCCTGGAAAATTATGTGGAAAAA
>NC_134904.1:2976099-2983599 GCF_041734735.1 Babylonia areolata | reverse complement strand
CTGTCTGTCTGTCTCTCTCTCTCTCTCTGTCAATCTCTCTGTCTATCTTTGTCTCTGTCTCTGCCTGTCTGTCTCTCTCTGTCTGTCTCTCTGTCTCTATTTTTTGTCTCTCTCTGTCTCTGTCTGCCTGCCTGTCTGTCCGTCTGTCTCTCTCTCTCTCACGAATAATTTACAAAAAATCCTTTACGAGGAAAGATGAAAACAGGCCATTAAGTTGTTATTCATTTTCCATAGATGAAAAAAGTTTCGATTTCGATTTCGATTTCGTGCATGCGTGCGTGTGCATGTGCGCGTGCACGCGACTGCATATGTCGGCAGGTACTGGGTGTGCCAGAACAAGCAGAGCAGACGGTCCAGCTGTCCGGCGGGCCAGGTGTTTGACCTCAGCCAGTTCCAGTGCCGGCCCCGGCCCCTGTACACCAGCCTCCTGGACTTCTTCATCAACCCCGTCTTCTCCTGTGAGGTCCTTCTTCACGGCTTCACCGCCATGTCGCTTCCCCAGGCGTGAGGGGGCCAGGGACAGGGTTGCGGATAGGGGGGACCATCCGTTCTGTGTAATGAGGACAGGGTTACGTATAGGGTAATGGGGGCAGGATTACGGATAGGGACCTGTTTTCAGTGTAATGGGGACAGGGTTACGTATAGGGTAACGGGGGCAAGATTACGGATAGGGACTTGTTTTCAGTGTAATGGGGACAGGGTTACGTATAGGGGACTATCCGTTCTGTGTAATGAGGACAGGGTTACGTATAGGGTAACGGGGGCAAGATTACGGATAGGGACCTGTTTTCAGTGTAATGGGGACAGGGTTACGTATAGGGTAATGTGGGCAGGATTACGGATAGGAACCTGTTTTCAGTGTAGTGGGGACAGGGTTACGTATAGGGGACCATCCGTTCTGTGTAATGGGGACAGGATTACGGATAGGCTAATGGGGGCAGGATTACGGATAGGGTAATGGGGCAGGGTTGCGGATAGGGGACCATCCACTCTGTGTAATGGGGACGGGATTACGGATAGGGTAATGGGGGCAGGATTACGGATAGGGTAATGAGGACAGAATTACGGATAGTGTAATGGGGGCAGGATTACTTGTAGGGACCTGTGTTCAGTGTAATAGGGACAAGACTACGTATACGGACTTGTGTCCACTGTAATGGGGACAGGATTACGTATAGGGACATTCTTTCACTGTAATGGGGACAGGGTTACGTATAGGGACATTCTTTCAGTGTAATGGGGACAGGATTACGGATAGGGACATCTGTTCAGTGTCCCAGTTTGGGGAAAATGATGAAGGTTTGTTTTTTTTTCTTTCTGAGCGTGCAAAAAAAGGTCGCATTCGTTAATTATGTTACATGTACGTGATTAAGACACGTGTTTATATTTTCTTGGGAATAACTCAAGAGATTAAGAAAAAAAACCCAACTTATCAACAACAAAAAACCAAAAAAAAACCAAAAAAACACAAACTGAACAGGGTGAAGTGTTTGTTTTGTATGTTTTAGTCAGACCTACTTGAAACTGAAACTTAAATCGTGATTCCTTGGCAACAGGTAAAAAAAAAAGTGCCGCAAAGATCAGACTGGTTGATCTTTTACTATAGATAAATCTAGGTTGTAAACCAACCCCCAAGACTTCCAAAGGCATTTCTACATACTTGATGTATGCAGAAAATTGAAACTTTGTAGTGTATGATTTAGAACTGATATGTTTTTGTTGTTGTTGTTTTTTTATGAAAGTCTTTATGTAAAGCTGTTTTCAAACTATGAAGATTTGAAGAAGAAGAAAAACAGAAAATTACATTTGTAAACTTTGGATTTACCTGGAAACATTATATCTATATTTCAGACCTTCTTCTTCTTCTAAAGCAATGTCGAGATCATTTCATTTTGGGTGTTGTTGTTTTTTTGTTGTTGTTTTTTTTTATCATTTCTTTATGTTGACGAATTCTGATTATGAGTTTGTAGGTCCCTGATTCTGTTTTTGTTGTTGCTGTTGTATGTATATAAAGTAAAAATGTCATAATATTCTGTGGGTGGGGGTTGGTGTTTTTTACTGACCAACCACCCCCTTACTTCCTTTGCCCCCTAAAGAACTTGTAGAGAGAAGTGGATGTCATTGGAGAGGTGTTGGTGGTATCAATAAAGGAGAATACTTGAACAATGTGAAAAGTGTTTGTCTGCCAGTCACTGTGTGTGTGTGTGTGTGTGTGTGGGTGTGTGTGTGTGTGTGTGTGTGCGCGCGCGCGCGTGCGTACGTGCATATCTGTGTGTGTGTGTGTATGTGTGCGTGGGTACGTGCATATCTGTGTGTGTGTGTGTGTGTGTGTGTGTGTGTGTGTCTTCACCCTCTCCCTCTGTCTTTGACTCATCTGTCTGCTTGCCTGTCTGTCTTTCTGTCTGTCTGTCTGTCTCTCTCTCTGTATTTCCTTAGAACTTAGCTTTCATTCACAATGACAGAATGCATGGAAATAAAATTCACGAAAATTCACACACACACACACACACACACACACACACACACACACACACACACACACACACACACACACACACACACACATCACACACACACACACACACACACACACACACATCACACGTGACATTACCCTCAACATACATATCACTCGTAAGAATACCTCCGTATTGCACATCTCATAAAATTATCACAATCTCATAATACTTAATACCATCAGTCTCACTCACTAATAATCACAATGCCCAAATAATGCACATCTCAAACCACAACACCTGTTTGTGGGTTGGTTTTTTTTAGTTTTTGTTGTTGTTTTTGTTTTTTGTTTTTTCAATATGACACATTTCACACCCTCCCCTCCACACAACACCCCAACAGCAAACACAGAAAACAGAAACAAGCCTGGTCGCTCGCATCAGAACAGGTGAAATTCAAAGAGGTGTGTCTTTTGGTTTTTCTTTTAAAAAAAGAGAAAAAAGAAGAGTTTTGTTGTTGTTTTTTGCTGGGGGGAAACAAAGGAAATCAGTTCCATATCAATTATTTCTCATGCAGTTGACTTTGTTACAAACACAACCCATCCTAAAACACAATCAAAAATGACATGTTTTATACACGATTGATCAGACCCAGTCGCCGAATATGCGCGTAAATGATACGAACATGAATTTCGTGTTTTACTGAAGCAATAATTCCGATGACAGGACCCCACTCATGCCGTCACTGATTCCGATATTACTCTTCAGCATTCCAGTAACCAATATATCGTCATTTCCACTCCCCACAAGAAAATACATCTTCAAGTTGTACAATCTTGTATAGCTTAATGGAACGAAAGTGGATTACACAAGTTCATACACACACACACACACACACACACACACACACACACACACACACACACACACACACTCACTATGCGCGTGCGCGCGCCACAAAAGCTAACAATGAAATGTACAGCAAGGTCCAAGTCAGCACAGCACAGGACAGACCAGTGCAGCACATCACAGTACAGCACAGCACAGCAGAGGGGATGATAGCACAGCGCAGCACAGTGCAATACAGCATAATATACCACAACAGCACTGTGCAGTACAGTACAGAACAGTACAGTACAGCGGAGCTAAGCAGAGCAGACCATAGTACAGTAAAGTATAGTACAGTACAGTACAGCACAGTAAGTACTGTATAATACAGCAGTAGAATAGAGCACAGTACTGTACACTACAGCACAGCACAGTACAGTAACAGCGAGGCAAAGCAGAGCAGACCATAGAACAGTACTGTACAGTGAGGTAGAGGATCTGGCCGAGATGTGAGACCCTACAAGACACGTGAGGTAGGAGATGTGAGAGCCTACAAGACACGTGAGGCAGGGGGAGATGTGGCCGAGATGTGAGACCCTACAAGACACGTGAGGCAGGGGGAGATGTGGCCGAGATGTGAGACCCTACAAGACACGTGAGGTAGGGGGAGATGTGGCCGAGATGTGAGACCCTACAAGACACGTGAGGCAGGGGGAGATGTGGCCGAGATGTGAGACCCTACAAGACACGTGAGGTAGTAGATGTGGCCGAGATGTGAGACCCTACAAGACACGTGAGATAGGGAGGAGATGTGGCCGAGATGTGAGACCCTACAAGACACGTGAGGTAGGAGATGTGGCCGAGATGTGAGACCCTACAAGACACGTGAGGTAGGGGGAGATGTGGCCGAGATGTGAGACCCTACAAGACACGTGAGGTAGGAGATGCGGCCGAGATGTGAGACCCTACAAGACACGTGAGGTAGGAGATGCGGCCGAGATGTGAGACCCTACAAGACACGTGAGGTAGGGGGAGATGTGGCCGAGATGTGAGACCCTACAAGACACGTGAGGTAGGGGGAGATGCGGCCGAGATGTGAGACCCTACAAGACACGTGAGGTAGGGGGAGATGTGGCCGAGATGTGAGACCCTAAAAGACACGTGAGGTAGGGGGAGATGTGGCCGAGATGTGAGACCCTACAAGACACGTGAGGCAGGGGGAGATGTGGCCGAGATGTGAGACCCTACAAGACACGTGAGGTAGGGGGAGATGTGGCCGAGATGTGAGACCCTACAAGACACGTGAGGCAGGGGGAGATGTGGCCGAGATGTGAGACCCTACAAGACACGTGAGGTAGGGGGAGATGTGGCCGAGATGTGAGACCCTACAAGACGTGTGAGGTAGGGGGAGATGTGGCCGAGATGTGAGACCCTACAAGACACGTGAGGTAGGGGGAGATGTGGCCGAGATGTGAGACCCTACAAGACACGTGAGGTAGGGGGAGATGTGGCCGAGATGTCAGACCCTACAAGACACGTGAGGTAGGGGGAGATGTGGCCGAGATGTGAGACCCTACAAGACACGTGAGGTAGGGGGAGATGCAGCCGAGATGTGAGACCCTACAAGACACGTGAGGTAGGGGGAGATGCGGCCGAGATGTGAGACCCTACAAGACACGTGAGGTAGGGGGAGATCTGGCCGAGATGTGAGACCCTACAAGACACGTGAGGTAGGGGGAGATGTGGCCGAGATGTGAGACCCTACAAGACACGTGAGGTAGGGAGGAGATGTGGCCGAGATGTGAGACCCTACAAGACACGTGAGGTAGGGGGAGATGTGGCCGAGATGTGAGACCCTACAAGACACGTGAGGTAGGGGGAGATGTGGCCGAGATGTGAGACCCTACAAGACATGTGAGGTAGGGGATGTGAGACCCTACAAGACACGCGAGGTAGGAGATTGAGACCCTACAAGACACGTGAGGTAGGGGGAGATGTAGCCGAGATGTGAGACCCTACAAGACACGTGAGGTAGGGAGGAGATGTGGCCGAGATGTGAGAGAGGGTGGAGGGGAGGGGGTATTTTTTTTCTGCGTGCAGTTTTTGTTGTTTTTCCTATCGAAGTGGATTTTCTACTGAATTTTGCCAGGGACAATCATTTTGTTGCTGTGGGTTCTTTTACGTGCGCTAAGTGCATGCTGCACACGGGACCACGGTTTATCGTCTCATCCGAATGACTAGCATCCGGACCACCACTCACGTTTTAGTGGAGGGGGAGAAAATATTGGCAACTGAGCCGTGATTCGAACCAGCGCGCTCATTTTCTCTTGCTTCCTTGGCGGACGCGTTACCTCTAGGCCATCACTCCACATACTATACTATATTATACTATACTATACTATACTATACTATACTATACTATACTATACTATACTATCTCCAACTGGAAACGACTGACAAGAAAAATATATAATATTTTTTAAAAGTATTCAACTGGGGTTGCAACAACTCTTGCAGTTTCGTAGAATGAAATTGTATCAAAAGATAAATGGACGATTCTTTTTCCTTTAATTTAAACCGGCGGAATTGGCCTGTGATGTTATTATTAACTCACTCAGTACGGCCAGTCCTCTCTTCTCCTCTGCACAGACCCCTCGGATGTCCAGTGGGTGTCTGAATGACCCAACCTTTAGCTTCCGTCGTCAGAATTGTGGTATTCTTTGTCAAAATTCACGTCTTCAGTATAAAAGCCTTCCGCTTGCAATATTGTGATGATGGTAATTGGGGTGAAACGCTGTTAACGTCGTCTCTTTCGCCGTTCGTATGGAGAGAGTTAAAGTTGATTCGTTCTGATGATCTATTGCATGTATACTGTTGCAAC
Organism: Babylonia areolata; assembly: GCF_041734735.1. Lineage (NCBI taxonomy): Eukaryota > Metazoa > Mollusca > Gastropoda > Neogastropoda > Buccinidae > Babylonia > Babylonia areolata. Next base: position 2,977,434 of record NC_134904.1, on the reverse strand, counting down.
AATTTATCAGATAACGACACTCTCACGCAGGCCTAAATTAATATTTGTATGCTTCATGTCATCCATTTCATATTAGCGCAGCACAGTGCAATATAGCAAAGTACAACACAGTACAGTACAGTACGGCAGGGTAGGGTAGGATACAGTACAGTACAGTACAGTACAGTACGGCAGGGTAGGGTAGGGTAGGATACAGTACAGTACAGTACAGCACAGTACGGCAGGGTAGGGTAGGATACAGTACAGTACAGTACAGTACGGCAGGGTAGGGTAGGATACAGTACAGTACAGTACGGCAGGGTAGGGTAGGGTAGGATACAGTACAGTACAGTACGGCAGGGTAGGGTAGGATACAGTACAGTACAGTACAGTACAGTACAGTACAGTACGGCAGGATAGGGTAGGATACAGTACAGTACAGTACAGTACGGCAGGGTAGGGTAGGATACAGTACAGTACAGTACAGTACAGTACAGTACGGCAGGGTAGGGTAGGGTAGGATACAGTACAGTACAGTACAGTACAGTACAGTACGGCAGGGTAGGGTAGGGTAGGATACAGTACAGTACAGTACAGTACGGCAGGGTAGGGTAGGATACAGTACAGTACAGTACAGTACGGCAGGGTAGGGTAGGATACAGTACAGTACAGTACAGTACAGTACAGTACGGCAGGGTAGGGTAGGATACAGTACAGTACAATACAGTACGGCAGGGTAGGGTAGGGTAGGATACAGTACAGTACAGTACAGTACGGCAGGGTAGGGTAGGGTAGGATACAGTACAGTACGGCAGGGTAGGGTAGGGTAGGATACAGTACAGTACAGTACAGTACAGTACAGTACGGCAGGGTAGGGTAGGATACAGTACAGTACAGTACAGTACAGTACAGTACGGCAGGGTAGGGTAGGATACAGTACAGTACAGTACAGTACAGTACGGCAGGGTAGGGTAGGGTAGGATACAGTACAGTACAGTACAGTACGGCAGGGTAGGGTAGGATACAGTACAGTACAGTACAGTACGGCAGGGTAGGGTAGGGTACAGTACAGTACAGTACAGTACGGCAGGGTAGGGTAGGATACAGTACAGTACAGTACAGTACGGCAGGGTAGGGTAGGATACAGTACAGTACAGTACAGTACGGCAGGGTAGGGTAGGGTAGGATACAGTACAGTACAGTACAGTACGGCAGGGTAGGGTAGGGTAGGATACAGTACAGTACAGTACAGTACAGTACGGCAGGGTAGGGTAGGATACAGTACAGTACAGTACAGTACAGTACGGCAGGGTAGGGTAGGGTAGGATACAGTACAGTACAGTACAGTACGGCAGG
>NC_134904.1:2968599-2973599 GCF_041734735.1 Babylonia areolata | reverse complement strand
TAAGTGAATATTCACAATACTTTTTATATGAATGTCTTATATGTTACTGAATCATTTTAAGTCATGTTTAATGTTTTGCATTGAGTAAATTGTGTACGTTTGTTATGCCGCACCTGATGTAATTTCTCTTAATTAGATAATAAAGTTGTTCTTATCTTATGTTATCTTATCTTAAACAATTTTATTTGGAATTCATTGATAAACTGTTCGAATCGTTGAAAACAAAACAAAACAAAAAGAAAAAAAAAAGGAAAGAAAGAAAGAAAAAACAACCGAGTCCATCAATGTCGGTGCTTTACAATTGTTTTATGTTATTGTTACAGATATATATTTTTTCCTTTGCGCCCCACACGCTTTCAAACAATTGCAAGAAAGTTTGGCAAGGGAAAGACTACGCTTTCTCGTACAGTGCGAGATGGCGTGGGTTTGCGAGAAAGCGTGAGCTAAGACAGAGGGGTGTGGTGGGTTGTGGGAAAGGCAGGGAGATCAGGGCTTTGAAAGAACGAGAGAGAGAGAGTCCTGAAATCAAACAATAGAAAGTAAAGCTAGGGGGAAAAAAAAACGAAACAAAACAAAACGAAACGAAACGAAACAAAAACCTATTGTGCACTCTTCAAACTTTTATAGTTTCTGCTGTCTTCGCCCACGTCGTTAAGAAGAAAAGCTTGAAGCTCATTGTGTCATCTTCAAACGAATCCTTAATTTCTGCACTCCTCGCCGCCCCACCCTCCCACCCTCCCACGGCCCCCACACCCGCACCCCCCGACCCCCCACACTAACCCCATTATTTCAGCATGTGCATGCTGCAGTAGAGCTCGCGCTGTTCACGTTCTGTTCAGCTAAACACGTAGTGGGCCTGCCACACACCCACCCATGTGTACGTACATACCTCGTGCGTGCGTCAGCTCACGTGCCATCCTTCCTCTGTGATTGATTGACAGCTCTGATTGACAGCTGGTCAGGTGCAGGGACAGTGGGGTATGTCTCTCCAGAGCTCATAAAAATCCACCCCGGACAGTGTTCCCAGCAGACGACCCACTGCAGAGAACTGGGTGAGGAGCTTCACATGCCGAGACTGGCACAGTAACCTGGCTACTGGGTGAAGAAAAAGAAGAGTTGATTTTCATCATCTATAATTCCGCCATGGGCTACATTCTGAGTGTTGCTCTTTTTGGTAAGTAAAATTTCAGTGAATTTCCATTTCCCGCAGAGGCCCACAGGCACAGCCACACACACACACACACACACACACACACACACACACACACACACACACACACACACACTAACTCTCTCTCTCTCTCCCTCTCTCTCTCCCCCTCTCTCTTTCTCTCTTAACTCAGTAGTTTTGAGGCCGATTATGTTTGTTTTAGGGATTTTTGGGTTTGTTTTTTTTTAATTGATGCCCTTAGAATATTCACCCTGATATGAACAGCATTTTATTTCAATATGTCACAATACAAGTCAAAAATTTCGAACTGGACAACAAGCAAGACTTATAATAGAGTCCTGTCGTCATGTTATACATGTACATCCTTTTGCCAGATGATTCTTTATTCCGCTGGTTTCCTTTTAAAAGACGGATGAAAAAGGTTTGCACTGTGCATGCTGAACGCCGAGGAAAGATGTCCTACAGACATTTTACGATTTGCTTACCAGGGGAAGCTATCTACGGCAGCCCGGTGGCCGCATGGCCTAGCAGCAGATTCGGTCAGGCGTTGGACTTTTGATCCACTGGCTATTCGCCAGTGATCAGGGTTCGAGGCCTCGTTTCGGCATGGTGTTATTGTGACCTTTGGAAAGGCATTTTTACATCACTTTACCTCACTCAGCCCAGCTGTGAGTGCTTAACTGACCAGTTGGGGAAGTTTAAAACGGCGGAAGGAGACGGAGATTCGGGCCCTGCTTCTTCCCATGCCGAGCCCTGCAGGAGCCAGTTGCATTGCTCGGACGGAAGAGCCTAGTATGGTCGTAACCCGCTACTAAATGTGTGTAGTATGGAACTGACCAATGGCGTAGTTCGGTCAACGTAGGCATTTAGCCACGTGTAATTGTCAAAAAGTTAGAATCAAGTAATGCAACTGGCACCTGGACATAGAGAATATGAAATCACTGGCCTCAAAATGCTTGGGATCTTTCACCTTTTAACAGGGCACGAGGATGATTAACTATTCAAAAACTCCGTTTGAATGTTTTGAAAATAAATCCACAAATTTACGAAAAAAAACAAACTCACATTGGTCAACGCGAATGCAAACGTAACGTAATTCATTCCGAACGCACATTTGTACTTTTAAGCCACTGGTTGTTTGCACTGATAAAGAAAAGGTGGCAAAGGGACGTTCTGAAGAAATCGGACGACCCCATTTCCACAGCGATTTTCGAAAAAAAGTGCAAGAAAAAAAATTACACACACACACACATACACACACACGCCTCTCGAATATTGTAATCTGTTGACAGTACCCACTTGTCAAAAGACCTTTTGCAGACAATGACAATAAAATGTTCATAAAAGCTATTTTGTGTTTGCACATTTCTTCTGTCTTTGCTGCTGTGTGCACATGTCAAATGATCGGTATAAGGACAGGCCCGGCGCTTTCTTTTTTGAGGAAGTGTCTGAGTTTGTTCCAATGTACCTTTTATTTTCCTGTGTGCTAGCTGAATCGGTAGCGTAAGCAGCACTGACTTGAAGTTGTGTACCCTCTGAATGGAGAGAATCACCACTCCTTACTATTTGTTAATCATTTAATCTCCGGCCTCATTGTTTGTTAATTTCCAGTTGAAAAACCACTGAGGCAACCATGTGTTTGTTCTGTATTGTCCATGTGTTCTGTGTGGCTTGTTCAGGGTTAAAGAGGCTATGCCAGTCTTGAATAAAAGCTCATTTGTGTTTGCACATTTCTTCCGTCTTTGTTGCTATGTGCACATGTCAGATGTCTGGGTTTGTTCCAATACACCTTTTATTTACCTGTGTGCTAACTGAATCGGTAGCGTAAACAGCACTGACTTGAAGTTGTGTACCTTGTGAATGGAGAGAGTTACCATTCTATACTATTTGTTAAAAGATTCAAAATTTAAACTCTCTCATCTGTTTCTTCACCTTCTTACCATTCTTCTTGAACATCTTCTCGGAATAATTATTTTGGGTTTAGGTTTGAGCCAGTAAATGCCTTCTGAGCACAGTTTATCACATGAATTCCTTTTTTCTTCTGTCTGCCTGCTTGGCTCGGATGGTTTGTGTGCCACGCTGGCAAATCAGTAGTTAGAGTCTCGGGGCGTCTCGAAATGTGAAGAAATAAAGATGTGATGACGGATGTGAAACGACAAAAATGTGAAGAAAATGTGCAGAATGATGTGTAAACAGTCCTCCCCTACCCCCCCTACATCTATCGTCACTGGTTCGAATCACGGCTCAGCCACCGATGTTTTTTCCCCCTCCACTAGACCCTGAGTGGTGGTCTGGACACTAGTCATTCGGATGAGACGATAAACCGAGGCCCCGTGTGCAGCAAGCACTTAGCGCACGTAAAAGAATCCACAGCAACAAAAGGGTTGTTCCTGGCAAAATTCTGTAGAAAAATCCACTTCGATAGGAAAAACAAATAAAACTACACGCAGGAAAAAATACCAAAAAATGGGTGGCGCTATAGTGTACGCGCTCTCCCTGGGGAGAGCAGCCCGAATTTCACACAGAGAAATCTGTTGTGATAAAAAGAAATACAAAATACAAATAATAAACACATCAATTAGAAACAAAAATGATTTGCCCGCTGGAGACGCTGCTCACATTATAGCTTCAAAGAAAAAAATGTCAGAACTTACATTGTTGAACTTATTTCCAACACACATTTCAGTTTCGAAATGTCCTGGAAAAGGACCAATTCCATGTAGTAAGCAGCCACTGTCAATTAGGGATAAGCTGGTAATCAGCTGTTCGGAGTAGAATACATTTCTGTTATCAGAATTAAGTGTTCAGGTCTCCTAATATCGAACATACTCATTTGTTGGGGTTTTGTGTGTGTGTGTGTGTTTTGTGTTGTTGTTTTTTCAACTTCTCCAATTCTGGTTCATGTCAAGATTCTGTAGTTATGTTTTGTTTGAGATACTGTAAAGGTGTGTTCTAACATACCGTCACTTCACTGAAGGATTATGTTGATTATTATGGCTGTAAGTGCATGTGTGTTTTGTTTTTTTTTCTAATGTGTTGGTAAGGCCTCTTTAGGCCTAGACGTTCCCCTAGATGAAGATTAGCAAGGACTGGAAGGACTGGCTATGCCTTGAACTGAATCTCAATCCTTGAAGAATAAAGTTCTGAGTTGTGTGTATTATATTCACAGTGGCGATATTAGCAAGGACAGACTGAAGAATTGGCCATGTTGTGTGTAAATTCACAGTGGCGATATTAGCAAGTATAGACTGAAGAATTGGCTATGTTGTGTGTAAATTCACAGTGGTGAGATTAGCAAGGACAGACTGGAAAATTTGGACATGCTTTGAATCTCAATCCCTTTTACGAAGTCCTTTAAGTAATTTCCTGTAATTGTATTTAGATTTTTTTTTCAAATTTCACCCTCATTTCACCCTCATTTGCCCAGTTTCCCCCAACCCTCCATTCATTCACATCTCCCACCCCTTCTAACCGTTAATACTCCAATGTATTCATAAATACTTTAACAAAATGTTTTCAGTCACCGATATGTGACGGGACATTAAACAAAACTCCTCCTCCTCAATCCTTGAAGAATCAAGTTATGAGTTATGTATATTATATTCACAGTGGTTGGCAAGAGTTGCAAGGACAGAGTGGAAGAATTGGCAATGCTCAGAATCTCAATCCTTGAAGAATCAAGTTCTGAGGTATGTATATTATATTCACAGTGGTAAGAGTTGCAAGGACAGTCTGGAAGAATTGGCCACGCCTTGATTCTCAATCCTTGAAAAATAAAGTTCTGAGTCAGAGTCATGTATATTATATTGACAGTGGCGCTGATGGCCCA
>NC_134904.1:2958599-2961099 GCF_041734735.1 Babylonia areolata | reverse complement strand
GCCTCTTCCTTGTCTTCAGTTTCTTCAGTTTTAGAGTTATGCATGCATGTGAATGACTGGTGCGAAAGCGCTTTGATTTGTCTATGCACAAGATTCAGCGCTATATAAATACCATTGTTATTCAATAATGAAGACTGTATATGGCTTTGATGCGGTCTGGAAAAAATCGGTTTGTACTCCAGGTTGTGATCGCACAGATAGCATGCACGCTCTTTGCTTTTCTTCCGATGATCCAACCAAATCAAACCACGTTGCTGATATTGTGTGGTGTCGCATTATTATTTTTTTTTTTTTAAATCTATTTAATTTTGTGTGTGTGTGTGTGTGTGTGTGGTCAAAACATGGCTGGTCTCCCTTGGTAGAGCGCGTCGCTACAATGCAGAGCCATCTCTTTTTTTTTTCTTTTTTTTTCTTTCATTTTTTTTTTTTTTTTCTTTTTGTCTGCGAGTGAATTTGTTTTGCAATCAAAATTGATTTTTCTGCATAATTTTTTTTTTGCCAGGGACAGCTTTCTTGATGCTGTTTTTTTGTGTGTTTTTTTGTTTTTTTTACTTGCGTAACAAATGCATGCAACACACGAGACCGGCCTCGGTTTATCGTCTCAACCCGAATGACTGACGTCCAGATCACCGCTCAAGGTCTGTTGGAGGGAGTTGGTTGTGCGGGGAGGGGGCGTGGAGGGTGAAATTTGGCGATCGTGGGATCGTGGGATTCCATCCAGCCCTCTCATATTCCCTCGCTTCCTGGGAGGACGCGTGACCAACCAGTCTACCGCTCCACTGACCGTGAATGGCCACCCTTTTGATGTTGGCGGCGATGGAAATGATGATGATGATGATGATGATGTGGATACTTATACAGCGCCTATCCTGGGTCGGAGACCAAGCTCTCAGCGCTTTACAAACTCTGGGTCATTTGCACAACATGCTGCCTACCTGGGAAGAGCTGACCGACAGCTCAGGGACAAGACATAGCGCACACATACACACGCAGACAAGACATGTACCATTATTACGTGTATGACCGTTTTGTAGGCAGCCATACTCCGTTTTCAGGGTTGTGCATGCAAGGTATATTCTTGATTTCATAACCCACCGAACGCTGACATGGATTACATGATCTTTAACGTGCATATTTGATCTTCTGCCTGCGTATGCACACGAAGAGGGTTCAGGCAAAAGCAGATCTGCACATAGATTATGTTGACCTGGGAGATCGGGAAATGTTCCACCAGGCACTCTTACCGAGATTCGAACCCTGGACCCTCAGATTGAAAGTCTGACGATTTAACCACTCGGCTATTGCACTTGTCAATGTTGATGTTAATAACTTAACTGCTGCTGTGTTTCCTTCACACCGGAGATCAAATCCTGTCTTGTAAAACACAAACGGAAGCTGACGATGATGATGATGGTGATGGTGATGATGATAAAATAGTTGTGTTTTTTTAATATCAGGGCAGAACAGGGGGTGCAACTCCTTCCCCTGTCTGAACGGAGGTCAGTGCACTCCAATGGGTGCATATGAGTACACATGCACCTGTGTCAATGGATGGATTGGTACCAATTGTCAGATGCAAGGTCAGTGAAATTTGTGATGAGTTTTTAATTAGAATTACTGCACTGGGAATACTAAGAGAATTACTTTGTCAATTATACATATGCGCAAGCGGGCACATGCGCGATCTCACACAGACACACACACACACACACACACACACGCACAATCATGTTCCCCACACATGTTTTTTCCTCGTATGATTAAGAAGAAAATTTCTTTGATATTATCAGTTTCTATTCTAAAGACACACGCAATGTTAAAACCAACCATTATAACCAAAAGAAGTGTTTGGGTTTGTTCCAATGTACCTTTTATTTTCCTGTGTGCTAGCTGAATCAGTGGCGTAAGCAGCATTGACTTGAAGTTGCGTACCTTGTAAATGGAGAGAGTTACCACTCTTTGCTGTTTGTTAATCATTTCATCTCCTGGCCACGTTGTTTATTAATTTCAAGTCGAAAAACCACCAAGGCAACCATGTGTTTACTCAGTATTGTTCATGTGTTCTGTGTGGCTTGTTCAGGATTAAAGAGGCTATGCCAGTCTTGAATAAAAGCTATTTTGTGTTTGTACATTTCTTCTGTCATTGCTGCTGTGTGCACATGTCAAATGATCAGTTTTAGGATAAGCCCGGCGCTTCCTTTTTCGAGGAAGTGTCTGGGTTTGTTTCAGTGTGCCCTTTTTGTTTACCTGTGTCCTGGCTGAATCGGTAGCGAAAGCAGTATTGACTTGGAGTTGTGTACCTTGTCAATGGAGAGAGTTACCATTCTTTACTATTTGTTCATCATTTGATCTTTAAAAAAAAAAAATCATAACTAAAGACTTTATAACTTCCAATTATTTGAGTGCTCAAATGTTTGATACTGTTCGGTTGTCACTTTGTCTTTTACAGTACAGAACTCAGCCTGTAGTTCTCTCCCTTGTCAAAACGGCGGCTGGTGTA